>NW_015539915.1:670405-677576 GCF_001515605.1 Sinocyclocheilus anshuiensis
AGAGGAGACTGGTTTTCCTTTGCTAAAGTAAGGAAACTTTGCTTCCTTTGCTCCTGTAAACAAACTCGCGAGACAAGCAATTCTCAGAGGCGCGCGTGCGACAACTACGTCCTACGTCATCCACCGGAACGGCTTCCGCGTATGACATAGACGGACTCAGTAGTATAATTGCAGCTGGTGCACAATAAATTTTCATACATGACATCACTGCTGGTGGGAGGGGCCCCATCTGTTCTTTGGGGTGGGGGGCTCTAAGATGTGCGGTAGGCTACGCCACTGATCACGGTTATATATTTTTGACCAATTTGATACATACTCTTTAGAGATACAAGTCTTTGTATTTTTTTTAATGTATTTTTAGATAAATTAATAAATAGGACAAAAAAATCCATATGTTAATTAGTTATAATGCGAAATTAGTCATAGGCTAATGCCTCCCAGAGTTCAATGTCATCAGAGAGCGGACTCATGATGCCTTACAGAGCCCCTCTTATCAAACGCTAAGTCACAAAGAAGAAGGATTAATGCATCTGAGTCCAATACATGATAAGCTTCATTAAAAAGAATCGTCTTTTCGAGGGTAAATGCACGGAGTGGACAGGAAGTCTACTAATCTGTAACCTGATGCGCAAGGAAGGAAGGACTCAGGAACCAGCCTTCAGAGCTTTCACCAATCATATTCATCACAGAACCCAGTCCAGCCTCATTAGACCACAGCGCTGCACTTAACTAAACATCTTTTCCATAAAATAAATGCTTCCAGGTTACCCTCCGAGCAGGTCACGCTCGCATCTGATCTCAATTACCGCCGTGCATCGGTCGAGGCTCGAGCCCAGCCAATGGCGCAGCGCTGGACCTCTGAATTCACCGACTGAAAGCGTCAACCACGGCCTACATACGTCCTGTATGTCACATTAAACGATGGGGGCTGGGGGTCTTATTGAATAATTGGTTCCTCATGGGTTCTTTCTTGAGGAATATTAATTACGAGATGATTCAAACCTTTTTGAGGTCTTTGGGTGAGCGTTGTGAGGGGAAGTGAGGCCTAGTGCAGCGACGGTGCACCGTTTGATGGGTTTAACTGTCATTTTGGGAGGAGATCGGACATTTGGTTTGTAGCTCAAGAGGAGGCATTTCTCTCCGAGGGTAGAGAATTTCATGTGGATTGAGGTTTTGGCAGTGTTTCCCAAATTAATAGAGTCTTTTAGCATCTAAATTTTCTTACGGTCTAAGAAAGTATTTTCTTTTCTAACTAAGAGCTGCATATGCTTTCTGCTGGCACAGGAAAAAATACTTGTTTTCTCTCAAACAGGACGCCAAAATAGGCTACCCTCCCAAAAAAAAGTTTGTTTGTCTATGTCTCCTGTGGTCCTTGGATCCTTGAAGACGCATATCAATCTTTCGTCTTTTTAGTCTCGCATGTGGTTAGTCTTAAAAGCAGCAAAGGCTTCATTTTAATGTGTTTGTTAGGAAGGAGCATGTATATGCAATTTTAGCCTCCTGATTTAGTCATTTCTCCTGATTTAGACCAGACTCCACCATGTGGCAACAGACAGAAGGACAGCCTCTCGGCTACTGTTATCCTTTGTATAATAGGATTTGAGTCATTTTAGTAGCCTATTTTGTTCTGATGCGAAGACGACATTTAAGAATAAATAATGTTTTGGGGGTCTGTATTCAACAACTTTCCTTTTTTTTCTAAATTTGCTTACATTAGAGTTCATAAACTTTATTGGTAAGATTAAGAGTAGGTACAGTAGCCTATATCAGGCTAGTTGTCACACTTTGTATTCAGTTGAATATTTTTTGAGGATATACAGTAGGTTAATAAAGAAAAAAACAACACAGTTAATTTAAAACACGTTACAATATTGTGTCAAAAAAGGAACCTGCTATTAAACAGCATATCATAGATTTTTTTTAGCTATATTTAAATCGTAAAATAATTTTGCAACACAAAACAATACATTAAACAGCAAAAAAAATAAATAAATAATAATAATACATAAAAAACAAAACATTGTTTAGGCATAAGATATTCTACAATTATTTTACATTTATTACAGTAAATGTGTAACATTTAAAACATGTCAACTTGCTCCTGACAAAAAAAAATACTCCTTTGTGTTGTCCTCATAAAGAATACAAGTCAACCTTCACTTAAAATCTATACCATAATTATAGTTGTCGATTGTCTGAATGCCTGCTAGTGCAGTTTTATTGTTTTCACTATAACCCAGCTTTAGCAAAAATCTGAGTTTGCAAAGAGGAATATTTGTTTTATACATTTTTATGGAAAAAATACATAAATATAAATTTTTTGAATAAATTTTTGCCCATATTTACACAAATTGTGAAATAATAATAGCAGAAGTAAATTATTATTATTATTGTATAATAATAAACATTATTATGGAAACTATAGTAAAATTTGGCTAATGTATGTATATGTTTGGTAGAAGTTTTATGTGCCAAAATGCTGAAAAACGTCATTTTAAAAGTTAAATTCATATGCATTTCAGTTTGCATTCATTTAGCAGATAAAACAGAATTTTATGAACATATTTAAAAAACAAAACAAAAAATAAATTATATAAATAAATAAAATGTTAATATCAGAGGACAACAGTTATCAGAGGAAGATGTTATATCAGAGGACGTTAAAAATTTGTAAAATTTGGTATGAGTAAACCATTTTGCCAGCAGCTTACCTTTTTAGTGTAGGCTATACAATACAATTTGAATACAAATACATTTTTGAAAAATATTTTTGTCACATTTTAAATGTTCTAAACACACGTAATAAAAAAAAATTCCAAAATCTTTTTTCTTGGTCCCTGCTAAGTCAATTTATATCTAATTTAATCTAAGTTTGTTTTTATCTCAAATGTGCTCACTTTATCCAGAATAAAATTCTATTATCATATTTCATAAATGGAAGTAATTGACTCTGGATTCTGGATTTGCCTCAGCTATAGTGCTCAATCTTCTGCCAGCACACAGCTCTTCTGGGCTCTCTGGGAAAGACTTGGTATCCCACAGTGTTCTGGATCAATCTGCACTTAAGACGTTATTCCGGCTTGGATCGTCCGCTGCTTCCTTCAACCCACAATTTCCTCAAGGGTGCTGCACTGGAGATTAGACTATAGATAAAAGAGGACTAGTGTTTTACATACACTCAGCTGGCCTCTCGTGAAATTGAAATATTAATGTATCTACAGCAGTGGTGTGGAGAACAGGTGATTTAGCGAAGCTGTAGACCTCAACAGCTCTTGACAAATGAGAGCTGAATCAGACTTTCATCAAGCTCTTTGCTTTTCACACTATATCCGTTTCTCGTTTCTCATGAAATTTCCATGAGGTCAGGGCTTTCGAAAAATAAAGCTAATTTTGTATTTTGCACAGTAATGACCAGCAGAGGGAGACAGCAGACAGTGTAACCCGTTAGAATCCGCTGTTACAGGCAGACCGAGGCTAGTTGTCACAAGCCTTGAATCTTAGTCATAGTAAAAACCTTAGACTAAAAATCCAATAGCTTTTTTTTTTAGCAGTGGTTTTGTATATTAGTTTCAAACGTCTAGTTCATTTAATCCCTCTTGAATCTTTTTGGGAACCATGTCCTAAACTAAAATTACAATTTATATTTTTGTAATAGTAAACATCTGAACACAATAAAACTACACGAGTGAACTATAAACAATGAAGGTATTTTTTTTTTAACTAGGTTAAACTTTTTTCTTTATACAAGATTTTTGTTCATGTCAGGTTGAGGCAAGTTGTCTAATATAAGTTGTTTTAAATATTTACATTTATGCATTAGGCAGATGGTTTTATCCAAAGTAACCAACAATGTTTTTAACATTATTATTATTATTATTATTATTATTTACAAAAATGAATGTAATTTAAAAAATTACATTTAAGAATAATAAATTCATTACAAAAATATTTTTTATTTTATTATTTTATAAGAATATATTTTATTTTATTTGATTATTATTATTATTTTTCTGAAAACCATTAAATGGCCTACACTAAAAAATTGATTCACTTTGATTAAAGATTAAAGATCACAGAGTTGGCTACTGATTGTGCTTTTTTCTGGTTTTATACTGTGGAATGACTTCCACAGCTTAACTGAACAGGAAAAGACTTAAATGCATGCTTGGTACTCATTTTATAGTTGAATATGAGTAAAATAAAACTGTAGGTCATGTATTAGAGTTTCTTCATACTGTTATTACTTTTCAGGAAAAGATACTTTACATAAATGTTTGTTTCTTCCCACCAAGATCTAAGACCATTCATTAAATGTGCATTAAAATAATGTCATCATCAAATAATGTAAAATAAATAATGTACTCATCAAACAGGAACGTATATATATAAACATATTTATATTTGATGTTTCATATTTTAACTTTATGACCGTGCTAACAGCTGCTGGTTCTGGCAGAAGACCCAAAGTTAATAATACAATCAATCAACTTCCTTATTTACACAGGAAATTATGAAGTGTTGTTTGATTTTAGTTAGGGTCACTTTCCGGATATGAGCTTTCTTGCTCATTTTGGCATCAATATACAGCTCCCACGACTCATTAAACTTGTGTGTGTGTAAAATGTGGCCTTCATATGTCACAAACTAGTCCATTAAGACCAAGTCTAATGATCTCAACTACACAGAAGTGTTTGTTCTGGGAACATGAGCTTTTGTTTCTGAAAACACGTTTTTTTTTATATATAATAGTTATATAGAATATAAGAAAATAAATATTTGCTGAAGGGAAATTAAACTTTATTTTCTATTATTTGTATTATAATAACAACAACAACACATTTCAATGATGTTGAAAATATCATTTATAAGCTAAAAAATATATTTGTATTTGAAAATATGCAAATGCAAAATAGAAGCCACGAATTTATCTTAAATATTTCGACCCTACTGCACATTTGAACTCGTTTATCACCACATTTATCGCATAGGCTTTGTGATTTGTGGCTCTCAGTTGTGGTGTGATACACGAGCTCATGATCTCATTTTGATCTCATATCCTCTGTGTTTGGGTGCAGTCACAGAGAGACCCGTGAAAGCTGTGGCTTATAGTGGACGGACGCGTTAGCAAAGGTAAAGTTGAAAGTTTTGTTCCTTTGTCTATAGAAATCAGCATTAAAGCCAATCGCGCGCTTACCAACATTGTCGAGTTTGATGTTTTGCCAAGTATTCATCTGTAAAAGACGCCATTTTCAGGCTATGTTGCTCTCAGCGAGCACATAGTGATGTTAGCGGATTTTGTCATGCCCTTGTGAATCGCATATGAAATTGCAGGGAGAATAAACTTTGCAATGTGACATAGGCTATGTAATCGGGATCTGATCCTCCATTTTTAACACATATTTCATTAAAATGCCCTGCGTTAGGAGAATTAATGCTGCTTAATGCTTTTGAAAACATCCAAACTTTTGTTAGTGACTAAAAGTATGTAACTAAAGAACGTAAAACATATCATTTATATTGATGTTTAATATAACCAACTAATACCTGGTGGTTACAGAACTGAAACCCACCCACAACAGCAGGAATGTCTTCTGTATGGGTCAGTGCTGCTGTTTAATTCATTTTTACTTTAACCATTTCAGGATCAAGTGACTCTACATTTACATTTCTTGCTCTGAAAGTGATATTTACTGAAGATAATCATTTTTCAGAAGACTTCGTACTTTCTGTTTTCAGGATGATTTGGATCTTCTCCTGGACTCCCCCTCCTCTTTGACTGTAAATGTAAGACTGTGATTGTATTTTATACAGTTATACATTTCATACAGTAAGTTAAAAAGATTTATATATCAGCATGATCCATGTTTTACTAAGTCAACAGTACGTGGCACCATTAAGGAGAAGCCGGGCTTTAATCCAGGCGAGGATGCTGCCGCTTTAAGGAAAGCTATTGAAGGCATTGGTAAGTCACTAAGTAACATGGGTGTGGACTTTTAGTGAACTTACACTGCACACATCCAGCTGAGATGTTGAAATCCTGTTGCTTTCTATTGGCTGGCTGTTGGCCTTATGTCACAATGAGGAACTGTGTGTTTGCGTTTGTAATTCCTCAGGCACTACTGAAAAGACTCTTATTGACATTCTGACTCAAAGAAGCAATGCCCAGCGCCAGCTGGTCTGTAAAGCGTATCAGGACGCCACTGGGAGGGTAAAACACCATATTACCTGTACACATGTTTAACTAGCTGTTGAATGTTGCCTGATATATAAAAACATGCGTATGTTTTTCATCTTAGACTCTTTGTGATGACTTGGAAGGTGATACACGTGGAGATCTTGAGGGTATTTTGGTGGCCCTGATCACTCCTCCTGCTAAGTTTGACTGCCAAGAGTTCATAGGGGCTATAAAAGTACACGATGCTTTTTTTTTTTTTTGACTGCTAATAGTTTAGATCAGGGATGGGCAACTTTTATAGTGACGAGGGCCAGCATTTTTCTCCTTTATACCAAGGGGCCAGATTACTAATCCACGTCCACACACCTTTTACACCGTCTTACTCAATTTCCTTTTTATTGAAGGAAATGAAAGTATAACTAATGTCATTTGTTTTCAAAGATTTTATTAAGTATAAAACTTGTGCAGTTATGCTAATTCAGAAGGAAAACCTTGTTGTGAGTGGACAGAAATGTTACCCCGACAAGCCAATGTAAACATTTCAATTGCATAGTCTGTAAATTTGCAACAAACAAATATACAGAGGTACTTTTTTTATCAGTAGCCTACAGAACATTCTCAAAACAACCTAAAAGGACAGTTAAAAAGGGCTTAATTTAAAAAAAATAGTTATTCTAAATGGTACCATAAAATAACCTGGTATCTGCAGGATTTTTTTAATCAAATTTAAGACCTTTAAAGAACTTTTTAAGATCTGCACTTCACATTTCAGCCTTTAAACAATTTTTAAGAAAAGGGATGAGTCAAAAGTATCAATTATTATATTAATTTAAACAATTATTATCAATCAATTAATTATTATATGAAATAACATATAAATATATCTTAGTGTCTTAATTGTTTAGATTTTTATAATGCATTAGCTTTTTGTCGATCCACTGGTTCACATTTAAAAATATGTAGCAAGAATAGCAGATGGGCTTATTGAAAAAGCAA
>NW_015539915.1:678722-678965 GCF_001515605.1 Sinocyclocheilus anshuiensis
TAACCGCAGTACACAAAGCTGACTGCAGCGCTCAAGTTTATTCAGTGAAATCGTAGCCTTTTGAAGTTTAATCGACATATTAATCCATATAGCAATTCTTGTCTTTCCGTCCCCAAAGAGCTCTTATAATTTAGACTTTTTGTACCATGTAAGAGTTTTCACGGCCTTAAATGTAAACAATTTAAATGAAGACGTTTTAAGGACCCGCGGAAACCCTAATAAGAACATAGTCCAGTGCAAACA
>NW_015539915.1:679710-685789 GCF_001515605.1 Sinocyclocheilus anshuiensis
CTCAAGTTTATTCAGTGAAATCGTAGCCTTTTGAAGTTTAATCGACATATTAATCCATATAGCAATTCTTGTCTTTCCGTCCCCAAAGAGCTCTTATAATTTAGACTTTTTGTACCATGTAAGAGTTTTCACGGCCTTAAATGTAAACAATTTAAATGAAGACGTTTTAAGGACCCGCGGAAACCCTAATAAGAACATAGTCCAGTGCAAACATTTCTGTCATTTGCCAAAAAGCTTTTGTTGACTGTGAATTTTACCTTTGAAATTTGAGGCAAGTGCAACTCTGGCGTCCCCGTTGTTTGTGAGCAGTGGTGTGATGGCGATTTAAATAAAATACAGATTTCCAAACAATCCAAACATATGGGTATCCCCTTGAACTTGGTAAAAAGATAATCTGTTTACCATCTTGACTTGAAAATACTGTTTTCATTGTCAGTTTTTCATTTATTATTTGCTAATGTTAATGAATGTTTACATTAGAGTGCACGTCCTACGCTGAAATGAATAGGGGAGCGGCTGGAAATAGCGACCTCTCCTGGTTGGAGATAGTATTAACATCATAAACTGAAAGCAATTTTTACGTGACTTGCTTTTCAAATGTTTTAAAATTGATCATCCAAGTCTAATATGATCCAGCGGGCCGTACTAAAAGACACTGCGGGCCGTATACCGCCAGTTGCCCATCCCTGGTTTAGATGCCTTTATTTGGAATTTAACCAAGATTACATCAATGAAGTTGTTAACAGATTGAGTTTGATCACAGGGTGCCGGTACAACCGAAAGCGTTTTGATAGAACTTTTTGCATCACGCTCGAACCATCAAATCAAGGCTATGTGTGATGCATATTTGGCTGGTTTGTATTTTTTAACGTTCCTTATTTTATATTTTTCCATAATCTAAATATTTTTTACTTGGATGCCATTTAAATTTTGTCTATTTTCCAGAAACCGGAAGAGCTCTAATTCACGACCTGAAATCTGAGGTGTCCGGGGACTTTGAAAAGACCTTGCTGATCCTCGCTGAGGTTCAGTCAAATCATCATATTTAAATTCATTCAAATGAGTGATGCTGCTGTTTCACTTACCATTTTTCTTTCTAACTAAAAGGGTAAGAGGGTTGAAAGTACGAACGTGGACGTGGCAAAAGCTAAAGAGGATGCCAAGGTGAAGTGAAAACAGTATTGCTGATGTTTTATCAGGTGTATACATAAGTACATCCAATTCAGTTAAAAGAATCGAATGAAAAAACTTAATCTCCAATATATACCCACATACTTTAGTTATTCTGCCTATGCATGCCTGTGTATCAAAGGGACAGTCCACCCAAAAATGAAAAGTCTTGCATCATTTATTCACCCTCATGTCGTTCCAAGCCTGTGTGAGTTTCTTTCTGTCATGACAACTCTCGAAGAGTTTTAGCATGGTAATATACATGGCAATGGTAATGTGTTTGGTCTTTCGGAATAGATCTGCTATGCTGATGCTGCGGCGGCAGAGCAAGTACAGAGACTTGCTACTGCTAATGCATAACATGAAATTAACCCATAGCAGATCTATACAGGTGGAGCTGGGGAAGGTGGATGGTTTTTGAAGCGCGCTGCAACTGCTACAGCAAGCACTAGCCGAGTATTTGAATATTAAGCAGCAGCTCACTGGCTGCTGATGTGAAAAGAAACCAATCAGTTGTGCCATGTGAAAAATGATGTGATTATATCAGATTAAGTTAGAACCTATCGGCTTGCGCCATCTAGTGTTTCATGTCAGAACTTTGTATTTCTTCTGCAGAACATAAAAGAAGATCCCACTGACTTCCATTATATTTTTGTTCATACAGTTGAAGTCAGTGGGAACCAAAACTGTTTGGTTACCAACATTCTTCTTCTATCTTTCCCACTGTGCAGATCTTGTACGAGGCAGGAGAGAAAAAGTGGGGAACAGACGAGAGCAAGTTTATCGACATCCTCTGCCACAGGAGCGTTCCTCAGCTCAGACAAAGTACACCTGCTGGTTTAGTTTCATATCTATTATTTTATATACTATTTTGTAATCATTCTGAAAGAGCTGTAAAACTAAATGTGACGGAGTCATACACAAGACCAATAAGTGATGACCAGTGTTCCAGTTTACTTTCAGCAGTGTGAATCGTGTTTCAATCTTTATCTTTCAGCTCTGGTTGAGTATAAGAGTCTGAGTGGAAAGACCCTTCAGGAAAGCATTGAACGAGAGATGTCTGGAAGACTGGAGGATATTCTGGTGGCTATAGGTGATTATAAAGGTTTTTTACTGGTATTTGTTAAGGCACATATTATTATTCCTCATAAAATGCATAAGTGTTTTCAGTTTTGTTTTGATTTTTTTTTTTTTACGTAATCTTTTGTTTTATTGTTTCATCCTTAATTTTGTACTTGTAAAATCTAATTGAAAATGTCTCTGCTTTAGTGAAATGTGTGAAGAGCGTCCCAGCATACCTTGCGGAGCGTCTGTATAAAAGCATGAAGGTTAGAACTGTCTTTCTGTATTCACTTTCCCTATTACAAAAATTATATACATTGAAACAAGATTCTGCAATGCCTCTATAAGCAGACTATTTTTGAACCAGAAACATCTGTGCTTTCAGGGTGCTGGTACCACTGAATCTACCTTAACTAGAATCATAGTGGGCCGTTCAGAGGTCGACCTGCAGGACATCAAGGCAGAATATAAGAAGCTCTTTGGCACTTCTTTATACTCTGACATTGAGGTAAGAAGCATTAAATGAGAACTTGTACACTGTACATTACACTGAAAAAAAAAATGCTGTAGAAACATTCGCCAGTGCAAGTAAACTTCACGAATAATCACATGTAACACATTAAAATTACATGTGAAATTTTGAAGTAGAAAGACTAAAATAGTATTTTCTTGTAAAAACATTCTCCATAAACGTCAAAGAACATTATTTTACAGTGTAAGTCTAGAATGTCTTCCTGCTCCTATTCATGTGATTGTAACAAGACCCTGTTCCATTTTCGTATGTACACCTTCAGTAATATCTGAACGGCTCTGGTTAAAGTGTGAGGTAGGCGGTAACTTTGGCCAGTGTCTGATAAGGATTCGCAGATGAAATGATTGACATCCTCAGTGGGCGGGACTGGTGATTAGCCCCACCCTGTAGGACCTTGTGTGTGTTCTCTTGGCTATAGCTGCATTCAAGTCATGTGTTTATCATATCCTATTTTCAAATTGAGTGCACATGAATGCCGCTATAATGTTGTAATTACCAGAGGGGGACTAGTTTTTCTTTAACTGAGTTGGGGCGTGTCAGTGAAAAAATTATGATGAGGATAATTGTATTGTCGTAATTAAGTTTTAATTGTGTTGATTTGTTTACATACATTTACATGTATTAATTTGGCAGACATTTTTATCCAAAGCAACTTATAGTTGAATGAATTCTGTGCACTGTTAATGAAGAATAATTCTAAAGCTTATCATAAATCACTAGCAGGTTTTTGAGGTGATGGGTTTGTGTAACTAAACGTTTACCATCATTCACTGTGGCTGCACAAGAATTGTAAAATGCATAGAAAAGCAGGAATTAAAGGGAGAAGTAAATATGAAATTGTCAAGCAAGTACATTATTTTCTGACCTAAATCACTTGTAGTCAAGATTATGACTTCTGAACGCGTACAGTAGGCTCTTCAAGGCTGCATTTGGCTGATGCATCTTGAAGGGGTTCATAAATTGAATTTGTTAATTCAACTGACTGCATGACAACATCCAAAGTCATACCGATTTCTCTGAGGTTCAGCGTAAAACCAAATGCGAAAACAAGTGAGTTTAACATTGTACTGCAGCATTCTTTTGACTGGCACGTGTGCCTCTGCACATCAAACACGCTTTGCACTGCGACCTGACGTCCCCATTATAATCACAAATCTGCTGCTTTAAAGCATTGTCATGTTTCTTTGTTTGTTCCCTTTCCATACTTTACTGTTTTTACTTTACTATGAAGTTGCTTTTGCCCTCCAGTCTCTTCATTTTTGCCACACTAAAGCCAGTGCTTTTAACAAAGATCATAAATATATTTCCAAATAATAAATAAATAAAGGTTGTAAGCATTTAGCAAGTGCAGTATAAGGTTTAATGTCAGTAGTCACATTCATAATGTCCTTTTTTATATCTTTATTGTAGTCTGAAACATCAGGGGATTTTCGTCAAACCCTGCTGAAGATCTGTGGTGAAGATGGAAAATGAATGTGTCCACTGCCAAAGAAGAATACATCACCGCTGAAGTGCTATAATGTGAAAGAATGTCCAAATGTAACTTTATTACAATTAAAATACTATCAATAAATCAGAAGAGCTTTATGAAATGTATTCTTGAACTAACTTGTTTGTTTATAATTATAGATAATTAACATGCATACTTGGTTTCATAGTAACCCTAATATAACAAAATATTTTTAGTATCAGAAACTGCATTTTAATTAGTCAATTTGTTTACACACTATGTCTACATAATGAGCTGACAGTTACTGAAGAATAAACTTTTTTTTTTCTGTGAAATTTTGAGATTTGAGATGGTCTTCAATGTGTTGTTCTGTCCCTGATCCAGCAAGTGGCAGTGAAGTACATGTATTTGGGACCAAAGTGTTCAACGATTAAAATCTTTTGGGATTTCAGTGGGACAAGCATTTAAGAGACTGCTCATTTTGCCTTGTCACGCACTCATAAGTACATATAAAAACAGAATTAGGATGACATTTGGTCATAATTCAGCTGCTGGAATTAGACTTTCATCCTCATTTGGAGATTATTACTATCTAATCCCCCAAAACAAAGCAGATTGTCATGAGAAAGTGATGTTTGCAGATGCTGCTAAAGCCAATAAAAGATTCTTAACTCCTTTCACCAGTAAAGAAACCACTGATAAGACTTGAAACTGGTTTTAATTTGCTCTGGAGCATCTGTGAGGTCAACGGCAGAAGTATGATTTTGTGGGAAAGTCATTCTCATGAGATATTGCTTGCATCAGTGCTAATAGGCCAATTCCACTTGGAGATAAAGCAAGACACAGTATTATGAGCAATAAAGAAATGTTTATGCAGTGAAAACTGATTTTATATAGTCATTTGGGTTTTTATTGAAATTCATCAGCATGTCCAAATTAAGATAAGCATGTGTACAAACAGTCTGCAGAAGTGACTCAGATTTTCTTAATTACTGTTCATAATATACAGCTGTTAAGTAAAAGAACCTGACCTCTAAACCACATTCTCTCTTTTCAATTAGTCTTCAGACAGGAAAAGAACAATGCCCTGGAAAATCCCTAATGCCACTAGAGTAGAACAAAACACTCGGATTAAAACAGATTAATATGATTAAGACAATTCTGCTCTTGTATTAAGCCAAAACTCCATGTATGCTAGTATCATTAAGGGATTAATGACACAAGGTCAATTTCCACATGGCATAAATAACATTCATTGTCCTGAAGGATTACGATATTGAAATAATAACTCACGAACAAAAGTTGTAAAATACAGTTTACTGAATACAGTTCTGATACTCAGTTCTACTTAGCGAAGTCAGATTCGTTCTTTTGTTTATGGAACCGATTCTTTCACGCGTTCGACTGAATCGTTCAACAACTCAACATTTAGGTGAATTTAGATTTCACTTACGAACCGTTTTTATACTTTTTACTAGAATGCTGAAATGAAGCGTACTGAAAATATTCAAATATTACAATTTGAGTGTGTTAAATTTTATTTTATGAACCTTATTTTTCAACGCGGAAGTTAAGCCGTTTTCTGTGAATGTGCGAGACTTCCGGTTCATTCGCCGCTGTAGTGAAATAACCATAGACTGTATAAAAACAATAACGAGAAAGTGCAGTAAACGGTATGTTTGCACTACAAACCAGTGTGTTCATAATGAAGATAATACATTAAAATAACATGGTAAGACACACCAGTTTGCAATATCAAGCTGTTTTGTACAGCTACACAATAGGCTACACACGAACAGTGTTGGGGGTAATATATTACAAGTAACGCAAGTTACGTAATCAGATTACTTTTTTTCAAGTAACTA
>NW_015539915.1:686269-691301 GCF_001515605.1 Sinocyclocheilus anshuiensis
GTTACTGTAGTTCTAAAATAAATATGAATATGCATTAATTCATCTCACTCACAAAAAAAAAACCACAGATTCAGTATTTCTCAAAATTAATAAAAATAATGCAACTCAGAATATGACGCAAACCTGCAATAATTAAATGTTAAACAACACAAAGATGCTTTATGTATTTAATCCCATTCTATTAACCAATGTCTTTGCTTCTGACCTTCGATGATCCAGTTCAACCGTACTAATAAGCACAAATTACTCTAGACAAACATTTGTGTCTTTTTTATTGCTGAAGTGTGTTGAAATGTCTTCTTCTGCATTCTACTGTACGGACGTAAATTTACATTTCCTTCAGCCTGAGGCTTATTCATTTCACTTTTGGTGTGAAAAGGCTTTTATATTTGCCAAAAATATAACTTTTTTTTTTTTAAAACAAGCAAGCCCTGTCCAGATTTAAAAAGTAACGCAAAAGTAACGCATTATTTTCCATAAAAAGTAACTAAGTACCGTAATTAGTTACTTTTTTATGGAGTAACGCAATATTGTAATGCATTACTTTTAAAAGTAACTTTCCCCAACACGGCACACGAAGTACAAACAAGATTTTTTTATTCAGTTCCATAATTCAGATATATTCATTCAGACAGGCAGTTTACATCATATCAAATAAAGAAAATTAAACCATCGACACGTTTAAAAAGGATGAGACGGAGAAAGTCACACAAAAGGCTTTGTACAGTAGGCTAGCGGCCGCCATGTTCATAATCAATTCAGTGCATATAGTAGTGATTTTGACCCATTGTTCACAAAAAGTACTGAAGTAATGCTTTCTTAGTCATTTAAATGCCCAATTTCCAGTGCTGCTTTATACATGAACTAAAATGTGTTTAATACATCAAAACAACTCCCTTTATTGATTACAGAAATTACAGAATTACCCTCTACCATAGAATTCCTCAGTCACAGAACAGTGATAGTTAAGAGCATTTAAATTAAGGACATTCCAGAAAGGTTAGGCAACATATTATCAGCATGTATAGTTTCACAACCCCAATGATACCATGGGGAAAAGGCTCAATAGAAAACAAAATACATGAAGTAACAAAGACACTTGATATCCAGCAGTGAATATGTATGAAACATTTGTTCAGGCAGAGGAAGTCGACTGATTACACGAAACGTGATTTTCATTGCACGTAACCCTACAGTAGGGTGTTCAAAGGCAAATGACTGAAATGAGAGGTAAAGTTTCATTGTTTGATTCTATTAGCACAACTTAAAATAATGCCAAACAAAAACCAAATGAATTTGTTGAACATAAATGGCTCAGGTGATTTTATAACCGCGTTTAACCATGACTGCTGTAGTCTGTGCAGGGCTGATTGTGTCTGTACTTCATGATGTAGATAGCGGTTTGGTGCCACCAGTAGAACATGACCACCACCAGCACATGCCAGAGCTGGTGACTGGCTCCAAGATAGTTCAGCTGGCCTGTGAGGACAGACATAAAAAGGTGGGTAAATATTTGTTCTGAATCAATGTGATCCTTGACTAATTTGGTCAATTCGATTTTATTTGATTAGATTTCAACATGATTCAAGAGAAAAAAAAAAGCACAACATGTAACCAGAATTAGATTGGTGATCTGGATTTGATAGTTTTTAACAACTTTAAATATAACATCAGTATTAAAAGTCCCGCCCCCCCCAATATATAGTATAAAAAGAAGGGTAAAAGATTTTCACCCTCAGGCCGTCCAAGATGTAGTTGCGTTACTTCATCAGAACAGATTTGGAGTAATGTAGCATTACATCACTTGCTCACCAATCGATCCTCTGCAGTGAATGGGTGCCGTCAAACAGCTGATATAAACGTCACAATAATCCACAAGTGATCCACACCACTCCAGTCCATCAATTAACATCTTGTGTAGTGAAATGCTGCATGTTTGTAAGAAACAAATCCATCATTAAGATGTTTTTAACTTCAAATCGTTGCTTCTGGCTAAAAGTCCTCTACCCATAATATTGCATCTGAATCAGGAGAGAAATATACAGCTAAAATGCCTTGATAGATTTGTTTCTTACAAATGCAGCTTTTCACTTCACAAGACGTTAATTGGACGTTAAGACTGGAGTGGTGTGAATTACTGTGATGTTTTTATCAGTTGTTTGGACTCTTATTCTGACGGCACCCATTCACAGCAGAGGATCCATTTATGATCAAATGATGTAATACTACATTTTTCCAAATCTTTTCACATGAAGAAACAAACTCATCTACATCTTGGATGGCGTGACATTTTCAGCAAATTTTCATTTTGGGGTGAACAATTCCTTCAATAAAATATAGCAATTTAATATAGAAAACATCACCTGGAAAGTATCGTTCTGGGATTTTACTGACGTAGAAAAGGAATGCTGAGGCGGCAATCAAATACATGATCATGACTCGAGGAAAAAACACCTGCAAAGAGTGATCAATATTAATAGTACCACAACCGTCACTGGTAGAAGTGATATATTGCTATTTCCCTCCTCATAGTGTCTCAATGCAAATATATCACCTTTACGATTTCAGAGTCAAATCCTCCATTGAGCCAGACCCAGTGGCAGGCTGGGATGATGCCGTATCCAGCCACAGAGCAGAACATGACAGAGCGCAGTTTCTTCCACTGCTGTGTGAGGTAGAGCGGATGAATCTGAGCCGCAAACACAGCCAGGATGAGAGCCAGCACCGTCAGCAGGTACACCTGCCTCCAAAACTGAAACAAACATCATGTGCACTGAAGACTGGAGTAATGATGCTAAAAATTCAGCTTAGCATCACAGGATTATATGAGACCCTGGACCACAAAACCAGTCATAAGGGTCAGTTTTTTGGAATTGAGATAAATACGATTTCTATTGATGTATGGTTTGTTAGGATAGGGCAATATTTGGCCGAGATACAACTATTTGAAAATCTGGAATTTGAGGATGCAAAAAAAATCTAAATATTGAGAAAATCGCTTTTAAAGTTGTCCAAATGAAGTGCTTATGCATATTACAAATCAAAAATTAAGTTTTGTTATATTTACTGTTGGAAATGTACAAAATATCTTCATGGAACATGATCTTTAATTAATATCCTAATGATTTTTGGCATAAAAGAAAAATCGATAATTTTGACCCATACAATGTATTGTTGGCTATTGCTACAAATATACCCCAGCGACTTAAGACTGCTTTTGTGCTCCAGGGTCACATATTACATTTTTAAATATATTAAAATATAAAACAACTATTTTAAATAGTAATAATATTTCACAACACTACTATTTTTACTGTATTTTTGATCAGATAAATGCAGGCCTTGGTGAATACAAGATATGTATTTTTAGGAACATAACATTTTTTTAATTATTCCAAACTTTTGACTTCTTGGTAGTGTATATAATATAAATATGTATAAATAAATAAATAGCTAAAATAATATTAGAATAAATAATTAAATGTAGCTAATTCAACATCAATTAACATAATGCATTTAATTTAATATATACAATAAAAACAATACAAATGAAATTAAAGCTGTGAAAAGAAACCATCCATCGTCAGACTTGAAGACCGCTCTTATAAAACACATGTCATACACTGTTGCAGTAGAAGGCATAGAAGACTCCAGGCACATAACATCCCAAAATCCCCACGGATATTCCAGCATAGTCCAGAGCAAGCCAGCGGCGACACGTCTTCTCCGAGCGATGACAGCAGAACAAGTGATAGCCCACAGAGCACAGCATGCAAACCTGACCATAGAATAAAAAACAGAAAACCACATTAATTCATATGTAACACTTATTTGTTCCTGTGTATTACACATGATTATCTAAGCTCTGTCAAAGCGCATTAATAGAACTATTATATATTTCCTAGCGCACATTTTATATATTACCTGAAAACAAAACAGTCCGATTGAATAAATGACATAGTCCTCTCGTGACGCCCCCGCAGACGGCAGGACTGTGGCCATGTTATTCACTCCCAGCGAGAAGAACAGCAGGAACCCAAGCAGATGACTCCAGATGTTCACCGTCTCATTGGACAGAATGAATATGCTGTGGGATATGAGAAATAATGAGTAAACGAATGGCAACACATCTACACTATCAAAAGGGAAAGAAACGCACCTTCTGAGGCACAGTTTGGATGGCAGGTGTGCTCTGTATCCGTCTGTGATGTATGGATTCTCCTTCAGAAACACTGGGATCTGTTCATAGGTGTATAATCGGATTCCTCTCGGCACAAGCACGGGCCAGTACTGATAACTGCCCAGCTCAATGTAATGAGTGCTCTTGAGGGTGTTCTGAGGCATCTTGGTTCATGTGTCTGGAGGAACAAGGCAAATGTATGTCTTGTCCGTTTCAATAAGACTGTCTCAAAACAGCGAGCTCCCTATACACACACACACAGTATCATTAAAGCCCAAAAATCAGCTCCAACAAAAAAAGCCCTAAAAGCAGATCAGCAAGATAACTGTCAAGATTTAAACTACTGTTCGAGTTGGTTTTAATAACTTTGCATGTATTGAAATCTGTGGCTAGTAAGGTTCATTCATATTTAAATGTCTCTATATTTTCTTGAGAATTAATATTTCATAAACACAACCAAACAAGCAATACATTCCCGTATATTGCTCTAAAGATTTGAACATACGTAACGTTAAATGTTTAGTTTGTGCCGCTGATGTCTGCTGCAGGCTAACAACAACTGCGCTTTAATGAGGATTAGATTAGGCTTTTAAATCCATTAGAGCTCAGTGTAAGTACAGCAAACCTCTCACCTCCAGGTAAAGACCTGCCGTCTATCCCATTCAGCCCTATTTGTTTCTTAATTTCTGCTTAATAACAGAATATGAGCGTCATGTTGATGACCGGCGGTTAGCCGACCAGCTAAAGGCTAAAGAGGCGAGTGTGTGACATTAAAATCCTGCGACAGACACACAATGCGACGGCAAGTCACTCTCGCTTCATGAATGGTGTTTTTAATGGAAAAAGCATATA
>NW_015539915.1:691653-741166 GCF_001515605.1 Sinocyclocheilus anshuiensis
TATATATGCAAAGAAATGAAACAATTAAAAACGTAATGATTTAAATAGATGTTACAAAAAAAGCAACATTTCGTCTTGAATTTTGTATATATTTAATAAATAATGTGTCTGATTCTCAGCTCCCCCTTTTACCTTTCAGTCAAATAATCTTTCATAAAATATAAGAGATTAGGATTATAATTTGGAAAATCCAGACATTGTAACATGCAATAATCAGACATTATACAGTCTGTTGATTGTGTTTCAGACTAATCCCTACCATATTTCATCAGACGTCTACTAGGCTGTTCATATTCTATCAGACCATTTGAGGACTACGGCAAGAAATCACTGATCATTGTAAAAACTCATAAATGAACCATTTTGCATTTTATTTTTAAGGTAATACAAGCCGTTTCATTACATAATAAATCATATGCTCACAAGTGAACTACTATTTAATATAGGCCTAATGGATATGCCATTTACTTCATTAACAATGTCACAATTTAATTGATGAATTTAACATACCTGAAAAGAGTCACATGGTCCTTCAGAAATGATTCTAGTATGCTGATTTGCTTCTCAATTATTATTGGAACTTAACTGTTCTTATTATTAGGTCTATAAGTATTTCTGCTGCTTAATATTTTTGTGGAAATCATGACATTTCTTTCAGTATTCTTTGATGAAGAGAAAATTCAAAATGACTTGAAATACAACAATAATCTGTTGCAACATTAGTCTTTACTGTCACGTTTGATCAATTTAATGCAGAATATTAAATAGTAATTAAAGTTTTTTTTAAATATTACTGTTAACTTTTGATCTGTAATGTGTCACAGTTTCCACAAAAAATTTAAGTGAACAAGTGAACTACTATAATTTATTTTATTGGATTTATATGCCATTTACTTCATTAACAAACAGTGTCACACATGTAATCTACTGATTAAATCAAATTGTTATACATAAATATAAGAACAAATAATTAAATACACATCTCCATGAATTTACTGGATAATTAACATCTTTACTACTAATAATGAAAGAAATAACTATGGAAATAAAAATAATAATTTACATTTTCTTTCCTTGACAAACCCATTCATAATACACTCACAAGAAGGCACTGTATTGGTTTGTAACTAGAAAACCTTAAAAAAATTAATTGTTATAAAAGCAGTGAATTCCACCATATTCAAAGACATGCAGAAAGAAATCAGCAGGATAGATTTACACATGTAAGAATTAAAATTCAAAGGTTTTAATTCAGAAGTACAGCTTTTCACACTGTGTCCATACAGCTGTGGATCCCCCAATCCTTTTTGTCTGAACGTACCTGAAAAGAGACATTTATTGTGAATCCCACATTAGAATTTCTGGGATTTCCAAATAGTATCTTAAAATTGATGAGAACTTACTTTAAAGTAAAGGACACATCGTGTTTGGTCAGTGACGTTGAACTCGGTTGAATTTGATGCAGCGCCCCTGAAAGACAAAAAAACAACAAAAGCAGGATGTTACTCTACATTACATAATGGAGGACCGACTGTCCCACCACCCCCTCTTACAATCACACTCATCTCTTTACCCCATTATCTCTTATAAATGTGAAATATGACAAATCGAATCCCCTAATGTCTCTGCCTCATGTTACTAGCTATGCCCTCATTTTGAGACTGCGGTGAAAGATCTTTCACCCACCATTCACTGACTAGTCCATATCACATTAACTCAGTACTCAAGCTAAATCATCCACATTGGATTTTTTTTAATGCAACTCATATGGTAAAAAAATAATTGTTTTGACAATATTTTTGTCACGCTGACATGTACGATAATTTGGAATAATTGAGTTCAATTGAGAGAAGGTTTGATTTTAATTGGCGGTAAGGAAGCAGGAATGATGGAGGTCAGGCAGGCTGATCGAGCAACACTAATCTTTGACAAACCCTGTTTGGACAGATCTGGTACCATGAATGTAGAACAGGTACCAGTGTTAATAATTAAGCTCTGTTTACAGCAAGTCTGAATCTTTGGTGTGAAAAAAAAACATGTATAACAAGAAAATAAGGGGTGCTTGTCCTTGAAAATCCTGCCACTGCATTGCAATGGCATTGCTATGCAGTTGGTTGCTTGGTGGCTGGTATTCACATCATACTTGGTATGAAAAGGCTTTAAACACATAGAACTCCTAAAGACAAGTAAACGGAATAATATAAGAAAAAGGTGAAAAAATATTTAAATCTATTATATTTTTGTATCTTTTCTTTTTCTTTTATCTTTTTCTTAGGCATTTTAGTAATCAAACTTGGTATGAACAGGCCTTAAAAAAAATAAAACTCCCATAGGAATTTTAGTAAAAGAATTAATGAACTATTTGTGCAATGATCTACTGCCGCCCATAGCCAAACACTTCAACAATATTCTCATTGTGCCCTAGAAGGACGTTCAGTTAAACTCAAACTAAGTGTGACAGTGCAATCAGTGTGAGGTCAGAGGTCACTCTCGGCAGTGAAGTGTCAGACATCATGACAACTTGAACTCTGACAGTCAAGTCAACCTAATGAGTGTAATAGTGACGACTCCTCTCTGATGAGTGTGTGTTTGAGGGTCAGTTCATGACCAGTCGGAGCACCGCACACAGACGTACTACCGTAACGAGATGTATGACGAGAGTGTGATCTGGTCTGTCTGTGACAGGACTGTCAGCCTCGTTTGTGCAGCTTATTAGTGCTAATGAGCCTTTTCAGTGGACCAAATGAGGGACTGCACTAAGCAGTTGCATGAGCAACACAATGCCTCTGTTCTACAGCCTAGTGAGATTTTTACATAAGCAGCGTTTTAAGGCATCATAGGCTCCTGACCAGAGAGATGCGTTTCCTAAAAGCATCGTTAGCCAACTATGGTCGCAATTTCCGTCATTACCAACATAGTTAAATGAGTCGGTGTTTCCCGAAACCATTGTTTAAACGAACATTCGCAAACAGCGTCGCAAACTTGCATGGTTGGAACTACAGCCTTTGACTTGTGGTTAGAAGCATAGTTTCTTGTTAGCAAGACATATGGACTTAAATGAATGATGCTTTTGGGCACGATAAGAAAGCTAACATGCTGTACAATCTATATCTTCCATTTTATAGAAATATATACATTTCTATATATAGATAATCTTAATCTATATATCTATATATTTATGCAAATATCGTGTTGTAGCTCTAGAATCGCATTTGTCGCATTGTCGCTGTAGACACCAGGTCATGCGAAATTTCCGCTCGAGTTGACATTTATCAACTTGGGTGGAAAACGCCATTGAGGCCAACTGAAGTCGCCCAATTTGTGTCATTTGCGTCACCCGGCGCGAATTCGCATCTATTTGCGTCCTTGCAATGACTTTGTATGCAATCTACTAGCACAAATAATTGTATGCGCTTTTGGTATGCACACACCATAAGGGAACCCTGGAGTATGATGCAAGAGGGAAACCGCAAAATTACAGGAAACAAAAAATAGTAAATTAGTCATCAGGTGGCATGTTCAACACAGCAGTTAGCTTTTGGAAATTTTGATAAAAAACTAGTGGATATTTTGCTAATAAAATGATAGTGCCAGAAGAATTCCATGAGAACTTTATTACGTCTGTCTGATCTCTTAGTATCATCTCAATGCACTTTTATTACATTTGACACATATGCGGTAAGATGATTTAAGCATTTTCCAACATTTAAGTGTGGGGACGATAAACTTTTGGAAAATGCTTTAAAATGCTGGTATAGACGGACAGTGTTTTTAAAATGAAAACACCTTCTGGATCCGGATTAATGTAGACGTAGTCTAAAATACTGTACCTCCTTTTGCCAAATTGCAGATTGCTTTACAAAAAGAACAATCCCATAATGCACTGTGACAAGCTCAGTGTAAAAAAAAACAAAACAGAATTTACCATTAAAAATATACATATAATTATAAACGCCAAGTATAAATATAAAGTATCAACAAAAAATATATATACGATTTGAAAGTTGTTCTGTATTTTTTTGCTTGTTATAGTATCACGTTATTAGCTTAGCAACATACACCAAATTTTATTAAAAGCAATAGAGAACTAGAGAATTTACAGTGATGGCTTTGTAGATGTACTGCTATTTGTGTGACACAAATTTGTTGTTCCCTATGTAGAGCGTTCCAAATGGCCACTTGTGAGGTTCCAGTTACATAATGCAAAACTAGTATTTCCTTGTATTTGTCTTCACAACTACAAACTATAAAATATCAAAGAATATCAATTGACTGCTTTCTTTACTCTATGAAATAAAAAAAACATGAAAAACAGATTTATTTATTGATAACCAAACATTTTAATTAACAAAAGCTATTTTCCTGTTGTTTATAATATACAGATTTGCATAAACCAAGGCCACCGTACCTTGTCATTTGCTGTGGGTCTCATGATAGCAACTCTGTCGTATTGTCTTCGCAGCAATGCTAACACAGCATCAAAACGCCCCTAAAAAACATTCACATCACAGAAAAATACACAAGCACAATGGCATTTGTAAAAATACATACATTACCACTGTCATCCAACAATGAAAAGCCAATGTGTTGACAGGAAACGTACTTTAATGGGCGTGTACCATTTGTCTGGGACTGGGGCCTCATATATTGGTGGTGGTCTGGGTGGGGGTCTTTTTACAGGCTCTTCAAACTCCTCCTCTGGCATTTTGACCACAGCATTTTTGGCTTTCGCTAACCGCGTCCCTTCCTCTGTAGAGCCCTTCTCACCCCAGCGAACCTGTGGATGTTGTAAGCTTCAGCGTATATCCATAGAACTTTTGTTCTGTTTTTTTGGATTGCATTGGATTGTTAAGTCACCTCCATCCGTGTGATGCCACCAGGCCCTCTGCCACCATAATAAGACGCATCCACTGTAGGCCATTTCTTCTTCGGCAGAGGGTCCTCCTCAGGTTCCTGTAAGATATATACCAAGCATTTCAAAAAATCGTCAGTTTGGCAAATTTAAATTTCAAGCCCCAATGTACTCTACCTACAGGTGTTGGGCGTGGAGGCGGAGGGCGAGATGGGGGTGGATCTCTGATTACCTGTCACAGTAGTAGAAAAACAGTCTGTATAAATAGTAATATCTCATTAATATACACGTTTGCAGAAAATAACACAAGATGTGTATCTGTAGTGCTCACCACCATGCAGCAGAGAGGCCAGAACCACCAGAGCACAATTAAACCCAACAACACCAGCAGCACCAGGATGACAATCACTATCACTGTCCCATCAGACTATAAGAAATGAAAAAAATATGTGTTTGATTTAGAATCATAAAAGTTGTGTACAAATGTTGTGTACAATTACCTTTATTCAGTAAGGATGCATTACATTGATCAACAGTGACAGTAAAGATATTTAAAATGTTATAAAAGCTTTCTATTTCAGTTAAATGCTGTTCTTTTGAACTTTCTATTCATCAAAGAATCCTGAAAAAAATGTACACAATTGTTTTCAACATTGATTATAAACAGAGATGTTTCTTGAACAGCAAATCAGCATATTAGAATGATTTCTGAAGGATCATGTGACACTGAAGACTGGAGTAATGATGCTGAAAACTCAGCTTTGCATCACAGGAATAAATTATATTTTACAGTATATTCAAATAGAAAACAACTCTTTTAATATATCACACAATTACTGTTTTTGCTGTATTTTGGATCAAATAAATCCTTGGTGACCAGGAAAGCTTTCTTTTCAAAGCATTATTATATATAATTTAAATATATCTGAAATATATTTAAAAATAAATATTGCATGGGAAAAAGCTAAACAAAAATTAGAAATTAGAAACTAAAATAAAATAACTTTAAATACTACATTTACTTAAACTGAAATAAATAATAAAATAAAAAACTAATAAAAAAGAAGAAAAATGGTTAACAATAACTAAAAATAAAAAAAATGTAAATTATAAATGAAAATAAAACGTTTACTCAAATATTACAAAAATACAATAATAGTGTGTGTGTGTGTGTGTGTGTATATATATATATATATACTAAAATAACACTGACGCTGTATTACAATCCATTGTTTCAAGAGAACATGCAATAACCAACTACTTTGGTTTGATTATGTTCCTATAACCAGACTGTTTATTGTGCAAATTTATGTATTATTACATTTGTTTCGTTAAAAACTGTATTGTGTACTTACACATGTTGTGGCATATATTGTGATTGGACTTGAAATGAAAGACTGGCCATTATTCAGACTAATGAGTACTTCGAGGGAGCTGTTGAGAGAGGGAAAGTCCGTTATTACTGGATTAAATGCCAGAGGCGGAGCATAGTTCATCATACAAAAAGACCAACAGCGCTGTACTAAAGTATTCTTTTTAAAACAACAAGATGAATGTCTCTTGAAAAGTCTCTTTCATCTGTTCAAAACAAACTTGGCCATGACGCAGTGCTTTTTAGCAACTTTAAGGCAGTGCACTACGGCAAACAAAAATGTGCTGCCGTCACACACGCTGCTTTGTTTCAGCCCTGCACTGAGCCTGCTCTTTATCAGTTGTCTATTAGCTAAGCTATAAACAGAAGCCGAGATAAAATCCCCTGGGAAAAGATGATGAACTCGTTCCCTTTGCATGTCGACTTGTAACAGCTGTGGCTCTGAATGGAGAGCCACTGTTCTCCAACTGAAGCTGGTCCAATGCCACTTACTGTCCAACCTCGGTCAGCACTGGAGCTGGACACAGCACGTAACTATCCTTCACAGCACTCGGCTTCTCATCTAGAAGGAAGAGAGAGCAGCATGAGATTGCCGTAAAATGCCAAATACAGGCTGAAACACAGAGGCCTTATTTAAGGATGTGGCTGCATGAAACTTCCCCATCGGCTAAAAAAAGCAAGAGCCTCTGGAGCCAATGCAGAGTTTAGGACCTCTCTTCCTAGCAAATAATAATAACATTGTGGTTTAATGAGCTATTTATTCATTTGCTGAATGGGGAGGTGAATTATATTGCTTGTTTTTTTAAGGCATATCTTTGTGGATAGGTCGTCTTGTCATGTTTTATAATAGATGGAATGCATTCAGTGGCTTACTGTAAGGATCCTGTTGATTGACAGATAATGTGCAGACCACACCTTCTGAGGTTCTTCCCTGCGTGAATCCCCTTCCTCGCAAAACAATGTTGAAAGTTTCTAAAACACAGTGTTTACACTGAAATTAGTCATGATCATGAGTTCAAAAAGATAAAAAAATCAGGTTTACATGGACCTTTTAGGCTTGATGCCCAATTCTGATTTGTTGACTCTATCCAAATTTTATTACTTTTAAAAGTTAGATGTTGACCCGGAAACAGGGTTGCCAGGTCTGCAAAACAAAACCAGCCCAATTGCTAAAACAAAACAAACTCAGTCATCGGGGGTCCCTCGAAATCACATTCTGGGGTGAGGTGAAGATCACTTTAACATGCAAACTAAAAAACAACCCACAGCAACAGCGTAACACCGTGTCTACACCATGACAACAGTTGTCATGTCACGCCACAGCAGCTAACGGTACATATACACGGGGCATCGACGTTGATCACTTCGTTCTTCAATTACATTACTTTTCTGGTGTCGCATGAACGCGATTGGCTAGGGTATTTGAATAAGGCGATCTGATTGGCTGACACCTGCGCTGGCGCTTGAAAAGTTCTTCCATGAGCAACGCTAGTGGCGCAACACAAACAGATCCACAATTCGGTCTGGCAACGCATAACATCACCCGTTCAAAGTAAATGAGAAGCATAAACGCTGATGCCCTGTGTGAATGCACCGTAAAGTCTGTCAACACTGGGCGTGGTAAAGCGAACATTGCAAATCATTTGTACTTTGTGTCAGTACGGATCATAATTAGAACGAGGCATCAATTTAATGCCAGTGATTTGTTGCGTCGCACCGCGCTGCGCCGCACAGCACTACTGAGTACAATGTGTTCTATTGTCTTTTGTTGCATCGCGTCACGCTGCCAGTGTGGACACGGTGTAAAAGTAGGCCATTTCCGCAACAAAACTGCAGACGTGGCAACATTGCCCAGAAAAGTGTCCACCTGAGTTGACGTCAGTTGCCACTGTCTCTTTTTCAATATCACACAACTCGCATTGACTGGGGAATATCCCAGTGTTGCCATGTGAATTGGGCTACTTTTAAACTGTTGCTCTTTCAAACTATTTCAACAGAGAAAAAACACGATTGGCCTAGTTTTGGGCTATTTTTCAATAGCAGTTGGGTTTTGACCTGGCAACCCTGGAATATCCAATCTGTCCACTTACATTGTAGACACAAATGCATGCATCTGATTCATGTCTGATTTATTTCAACGAATATCGGAATCCATGTGCTTTTTTTCCTGCTTACATATTCGTGGGTCATATCCGATCTGTGCCACATGAGAGGAAGAAAAATCAGAATTGGGTCACTTGAACCATGTAATGTAAATGCGGCGTTAGACGTACCATTCACGCAAATGCTGGAGGGCTCAAGGTTAAAAATCTCTACACAGGATTTCTTTAAAATCTGTAAACACAAATACAAGTCAATTAGAAGGCAGCATACAAACCTCATGTAAGAAAAGCAGTCTTTGTTTGTGCTAAATCTCACCGAATTTACAATGTTTTTGAGGGCCTGAAATCCATCCACAACAGGAAACACTTGATCTTTGCTGTCTGCGATATCTGTAAGCTATGAAAACATATTAAAACTGGCAGATCATCTCAGAAATTACTTTTCTTTTCATAATCTCACGTCACCGTAGCTGCCAATTCTTGAAGCAATCTTGCTACCATTTCCCAAGCCAGAAGCAATCTCTTGCTAATGTAAAACGGGCCGGATATGTGCTCTGCAGAATGCAATTACACTCAGCATCGGACAAGCTCAGCCACCAACGTCAATATAAAGGATCCCTCTGTTACACTAATGCTGTTACTAATGCACATGAAAAAAACAATATCGTCATGACAACAACATTCCCGTGACAGTGATGCACCAACAACTAATGAACTATAATAGATTCAGACAAAACAGAATGTTAGAAAATAGATTTTTTTACATTTTCTGAAGAAAATTTGTTTTGCTTGCCAGTGTGAAATGCAGTGTGAAATAGCTGATTGCTTAATGATCCAAGTCAAAAGAGTATAAACGTCCAAGTTTATATGATATTGTAGTCTCTAGATATAATATACAATGTAAGTCAATGGGATTTTCTGTTTGTTTTTGTTATTCAGTAGATGAAAATTGTGCATCTTTAATATAGGCTACAGAAAGTTCCATCTCTCTGATGAACAGTCTTACCTGGTTTGCATCAAAGTCCTTCACGCCAACACAGTATACCCGAGCACCATACTGTCTCGCCTGATCAGCCTGAGAAAGCGAATGGGGAATTCATTAAATAGTTTATTAAATATTAATATGCATAAGATTAATATAAACCCAGAACATGTCAAAACTTTATTGCAAAACAAGGTGGAAGATTTTAAATATTAGTTCAAACATGCAATAGTTTCCATTTAATAAATGCTTATGCAATATTAATATTTCATATATGTGGTATGCTGCTTTACCTCTTTCACAGCTAGATCATGCGGATAGACCTCCAACTTCCCATCAGTCAGTGCAATAATGATGCTGGATACTCTTGTGCCCTGGGTAGTCATTTGTTCTAATACCTACAATGTTTTTATTTGTTATGATCTCTGACATACATATAGTAGGAGAAAAAAGACGCAATGCTTTTGGTGATAATATATCATCTACTTACCTTTATTAACCCCTCATGCATGTAGGTATCACCAGCAGGTCTGATCTTGCTCAAACTTTGCAGACCATTATCAATAGCTGCCCTAAACACCCAGGCAAATACATCAGCTTTATGCTTTTTATCTGGATTTATACTAATATTACGGTATGACTCACAATAGACTGAATGAAATCGCACCTGTCTCCAGTGAGAGGCAAGACTACTTCTGCACTAGAAGAAAAGACTATAAAGGATACTCTCATTTTCGGGCTGAAGGAAGTAGAAACAATCAATTAGGAAGTATAAAATCAAATTTTCTCTCTGGGTGGGTAAGAAAAATAATGAAAGAGTTTTCTGAAAGAGTCTGATATATAACTTTATAGCAGTGCAGTGATTGGTGTAAATTACAACCGTGACACTATTTGAGGTTGACCACTGTGCCCTAACTTGCATTAACTAGGTCACCATACCACACACTAATCCAAACATACATTGTACACAGACTGAAGTTAAATATAGTAATCTAAAATTATGTTTATATTTAGTTCCACACATGTGCAAGAGCTTGAGAGTCGGACAAGTGGTTTGTACCAGGCAAGAATTTGAAACTCTATAACCCAGTCAATAGCTTTTGGTATTTGTTAGTTGGTTATAAAAAAGCAACTTTTAACTTGTACTTTCTTACCTTACAAAACGATTAGTCAGTTGTTCCACAAATCCATAGATCTCCATCCAGTCAGACACACTGCCCGACCTGATGGTGAACATTTGGTGCATTACAAGATAAACAGGGCCATATAAGGGCTCCTGAGAGCTATGTAGAAAAAAAAAACCGTAGGCTACCTAAAAATACCAAGACTATTAACGAGCTCATTAGAGTTATTTTTATTGATAATATTTCAGTCAGATAAGTACACGCCGAAAGAAAGCGAGAAAGAGAGGTGTGCGCGTGTGTTTGCACATTTCATAAACATACAGTCTATAAAACATATAGACGTGTACAGCAATACTACAAACTCACCGATCCAAAACAAAGTATAAATCAAAGGCTCCGTGGCAGGACCCATCTTCTCCTTTCCCAAATGAAGTCAGGAGAGAGACGCAGAAAAGTTGGAGGACCCAAGCGGCTTTAACCGCATGCTCGCTGTCTCCTCTCATTCCTGTCATGCGCTGCGCGTTGTTGTCATGGGAACACGTCAAGTCCAGCGATAGAAATGCAGTTGACGCGCGCAGTTATTTCACTCCTGCATGACGCGCACCATCGAACAATAATACTACCTTTAAACGCCACTCCTGCTGCGGTCTTCAGGAACTGTTATTCGTTTTCTCTCGTTTTCAAATATCCATGTCCTCCACTCCAGATTCATTTCATTCCGTGAAGGGTTTTGTTTTTTATTCAAAGCGGGTCCGGTTTGCGCTGCACATGAACACTTGATTCAGTGCGCATGCGCTGAATGTGGAGTTGCGCTCCTGTTGCACAACAGCGTGTGATCTTAAAAGAGCAGGGATCGTATTGTTGGGACAAAAGAGAGCACAATAAAACGAATATATACGAAATGAAAGGCCTTTGGCAGCAATAGCAGACGGGTGCTGGCAGGGACGTGCACAGACATTTTGAGGGGCAGGAGCTCAATTGGAAAAAAGGGCACTTCTCATATTTATTTGAATTTTTTTCTAAACAAAACGTTAAATATATTAGGGGTGTGCGATATTAACAAAAAATATATCTTAATATTTTCTGGGATTTTATTGATAATTATAATTAGTCGATATTTTGCTTGTGCTGAATGCAAATGTTATTATATTTTGATTGTGCTGATATCTTAAGGACTACCGGGGACAGCTGACTCCTAAAGTTTGTGATATTCTGCATATTCTGTGTGGTGATCAGTTCACAGCAGTGATAGAAATTAATCTTTTCAATTCAATTCAAGTTTATTTGTACAGCGCTTTTCACGATACAAATCATTGCAAAGCAACTTTACAGCAAATTAAGTTTCTACAATATTTAGTGGTAGCTTATCAGTGGTGACTGTCAGTTAATGTACATATGGCAGAAATGTACGGAAAAATCAATTAAAGATGTAATCAAACAGACGATGAACACTATTAACAGCAATTATTACATGATGCAATCAAACTTATAGCAAAATGTGGTAGTTCTGTAAGTTGTTTCAGGGTTGGCATCATCTGAGGTCCTCTGAGGGGTTGGCATCATCTCTTCTCAGGTGTTCTGGATCCAGACTGAAGCTTGTGTAAATCCTAGTTACCTATCTAATATAACACCCAGATTTTTGACTGTAGAGGAAGTAACAGTACACCCGTCTAGTTGCAAATTGTAATCCAAGAGATTCTGTGTACTGTCTTTTGGTCCAATAAGTAATATCTCTGTCTTATCTGAATTTAATAGGAGAAAATTATTGGTCATCCAATCTTTTACATTTTTAACACACTCTGTTAGCTTAAATAATTTAGAAGTTTCATCTGGTCTTGTTGAGATATATAGTTGAGTATCATCATTATAACAGTGGAAACAAATCCCGTATTTTCTAATAATATTACCAAGGCGCAACATGTATATTGAAAATAGCAGAGGACCTAGGACAGATCCTTGTGGCACTCCATATTTTACTGGTGATAACTGAGATGAATCTTTTCCAATAAGTTTTAATTGATTTTTTACCTTTTATGGCCATTTTTACCTTTATAAAGCCCTTTTCTAAAAGTGTGCATCATCTTTTCAGTCAAATTCTTAAAATTAATCAGTCAATTAGAATAATAAGTCATTTAGGCTGTTACCAAGCAAATGAAATCAGTATTGGCAAAATGAATCTTTGCAATGCAGAGAAAACACAGAAGCTGCATTAGAAGTGGCATTTAGATGCATTTACACACTGTTTAATGCAGGACATTAATGTATTTAACCTGCAGTTACAAATGCATTAAAACTGTTTGATATGTTAAACATAAAACAATTTAAATGATAAAAAAAAAAAATGAAAAGATACTTTAAATGTGAAATTAAAACTGCCAGTAGGTAGCAGCAAGTCACTGTTAATAAGTGAGTCATTGCGACTGAACCGAATCATTTAAACAGTTGATTAATTCAGGAACAAAACAGCGTCGCGTTGCTCGGAGACGCAAATTGTTATTATATCTGTTGGCGAAATAGAGCAAAAACAGTCAATATTGTGTCTAAAACGTAAGTGTCTTCATTTTAAATTCTTGTTTATTGAACTGCTGTATAAAATCGACATCGCATTTAAATCATGCTGCTTTTTGGTGGAAAAAACGTCAGTCTTCCTGTGATTCTGATTATATGAAATTATATAAATATATACATTTCTGCCCCCATATCTTGAATTTTGTGATCATTCTAAATGCATTTTAATAAACTGAATCATGCCGTGAAAGAACGCGCACTGGCCCAACCTAGACTTCCTATTGCCTTAGCTAAACTTTAGCTAACTTAAGTTACATGGTAGCGCTCATGAGTCATGGATGTTAGCAAGACAAATTCACTATATTTGTCTTTTGGATAATTAGCTGTAAATTCGAGGCACATGTAGCTTAGTCTTTTGTTAATGACCACTCACCTCCACACCAAGACAAACACAACTGGAAAGGGAGGGAGGGCTATGAAGGTAAAATGACGTCAAAAAGATTTGCATACGCAGGGTAAGAGTTGTGGAAGTGTACATAAGACTGTAAGCGTAGTATGCAAATCTTTTTGACGTCATTCTACCTTCATAGGGCTTCACTTCTCTTCCTGTTATGTGCCGATCAATGTGTGCTATGGTGCTACACTGCTGTGCTGCAGAGACGAGGAGGGAGAAAGGCATTTCCTGACCCGACCTGATATTTGGATTTTTTATTTGTTTGACAGGGAAAGCTGTGTGCAAACAGTAACACACACATGCACACATATATACATGTATTCATTTATTAAAAAAAAAAAAAAAACAGAAAAAGGGGCAATTTCTCTTGAGGAAGAAGAAGGGCAGGTGCTCAAGCCCCCTTTGATGTTGATGTGTGCACATGCCTGGGTGCTGGCCATATAGGTCATTCCTACAACTTTCCAGCTTTGAAACTTTTGAAACGTTTTCAAAAAAGTAACAGGTAAAAACACTTAAAGCCTAAACAAATTGACACAAAATGTCCACCCTGTTACAGGACCTGTAATATAGGCCTACTGCATTGAACTTGAATTAGTTTTTTCATTAATCAAGAGATATCATGCCACCAGATCTTATTTTATCCTAGATTACCCTAGTGAAAAATAAATATACTAAAATGTATTTGAAATACATTTATTTCATGCTAAGTATAGGCTACTACAAATACATTTACATATTTATGTACTTAATAAAAAATACCCTGCAATTGTACTTTTGGTATACTAAACTGATATACTTAAAGTCTGCTAAATTAGAACAACTAATTTTGTACTTGATTCACTTTAATTGTGGTGGAAGTAGTGCTAAGTCCAAAAGATAATACTGAAGAAAATTAGTGCTAAAGTGGAACTATTGCAAGTATACTTCAGGTACACGTTAAATATCATGCAATTAAAGACCGATATCATACAATCCTCATCAATAGTGACATTACAACACATTTTAGGCTTAATATTAAGAAATGTGCATTGTGCACAAGTAGTAGCCTACTCCAAATAAAGTTTTATTATAATTTTTATATCAGTAAGTCTCGAGCGACATGTCAGTGTTAATAGATTTGAACTATACTTAGTATGAAATAAATGTATTTTAAATATATTACTTTTTAGTTTTTTACTAGGGTAGTAATGTGCTTTTCCCCAAAACATTACAATTTCTGTTTACTTTTAAAGTAGAACTTACTTTTTTGAAGAACAAAAAAAATAAGTAGGCTACTTTAATAAAATAATTGTTATCATATTAACATAGTTGTCATCAATTTCAGAATATGCCGATTTTAATATAATTTTAAATTATATTTTAAATTTTATTTTATTATATATTATATAAAAAATATGTTGGCTATGCATGACCACACGACTAAAATCATAAAATAAAATAAAACACAATTGTGAAACAGTATTAAATACTTTAGAAAGCTCCAAATATATTTTTTAAATGGCACATCCAAAATTATAGGTCAAAAACTATATAAGTTCATTTTGAAAATTAACCACAAAAATGCTTTTAAATAATGTAAATATGCAATTATCGTTAGATAACTTTATTTAATTTATTTGTCTGCATGCAAGTGAACACTGCAGTAGTAAATCAAAATGATTTATATGGGTAAAAAATAGTTTTGGACATCTAGGGTAGAGTTTAATTTTCTTTTTAGAAAGCTCACAGACTAGAATATTCAGTTGAAATTTAAATTTATAAATGCCATAACTTGTGGATTTAAAAGGCAGTGTATTGCAGAAAAGTCACTGTAGTAGACAGACAGATAGACAGACAGATATACAGACAGACAGATAGATAGATAGATAGATAGATAGATAGATAGATAGATAGATAGATAGATAGATAGATAGATAGATAGATAGATAGATAGATAGATAGATAGATAGATAGATAGATAGATAGATAGATAGATAGATAGATAGATAGATAGATAGATAGATAGATAGATAGATAGATAGATAGATAGATAGATAGATAGATAGATAGATAGATAGATAGATAGATAGATAGATAGATAGATAGATAGATAGATAGATAGATAGATAGATAGATAGATAGATAGATAGATAGATAGATAGATAGATAGATAGATAGATAGATAGATAGATAGATAGATAGATAGATAGATAGATAGATAGATAGATAGATAGATAGATAGATAGATAGATAGATAGATAGATAGATAGATAGATAGATAGATAGATAGATAGATAGATAGATAGATAGATAGATAGATAGATAGATAGATAGATAGATAGATAGATAGATAGATAGATAGATAGATAGATAGATAGATAGATAGATAGATAGATAGATAGATAGATAGATAGATAGATAGATAGATAGATAGATAGATAGATAGATAGATAGATAGATAGATAGATAGATAGATAGATAGATAGATAGATAGATAGATAGATAGATAGATAGATAGATAGATAGATAGATAGATAGATAGATAGATAGATAGATAGATAGATAGATAGATAGATAGATAGATAGATAGATAGATAGATAGATAGATAGATAGATAGATAGATAGATAGATAGATAGATAGATAGATAGATAGATAGATAGATAGATAGATAGATAGATAGATAGATAGATAGATAGATAGATAGATAGATAGATAGATAGATAGATAGATAGATAGATAGATAGATAGATAGATAGATAGATAGATAGATAGATAGATAGATAGATAGATAGATAGATAGATAGATAGATAGATAGATAGATAGATGATAGATGGATGGGTGGATGGATAGATGATAGATAGATAGATAGATAGATAGACAGACAGACAGACAGATAGATAGATGATAGATAGATAGATGGCCTGTGTGTGAAGGCTCATAATAGCCTGCAGTCATAACACAAGTCAGTGATGCTTCACGCCTGAACGCACTGCTGTTAGTTAATATGACAGTAATGAGCTCATCTCAGCGATGTCAGGTTCGATGTTTGAGCCAAATATCAGTGCTCAGGAATCAGCCACACATATCCACGATTAGCGACACTGACCCAGAACGACTCATATTAGAGATAGGAGCAGGACAGGTCAGGCGGGTCGGGGGCGGAGTCTCGTCATTGTTTCCCGCAGATAAATGATTGCGTTCATAATTTAAGAATCATAGCTCAGAGCATCCATATCAGGACTCACTCCAAGACACCGACTCAGCTGAGAGGGTTTTATATGCTTGAGATTAAAATGGTAAGCTGCGTTTATGGTGATAATTAAAACTCTTTATAAAAATACAGAAAGTGAATTTGATTTTCAGATTGTTGTCTCAGGGTCCAGAGGAAAGCGCACGTTTTGTGAGCAGCATCAGCATCTCTCGAGCCGTGCCTGCAGGAGCTGTGCTCGGTGCATGTGCTCTGACACACACCTCCCTCTGTGACAGCATCGCGCTCCTCGCCTGCAAGTGCGCGGACAGACGAGAGACCGCCTATGTGCTGCAGGTAAGTTAAATAAGTAATAAATGACTTATAGACCGGGGCTGGTTGTCAGGCTTATACGCAGTGAATATTTATTAGAATGAACCTTAATTTCTGTGCGTGTGTGTGTATATAGGACATATACTTTAAGGTCTTATAAAGAATCTATTGAGATTTTCACCATTATTGCCTACAGGAAAAATAGTATGAACAAGCAGAAACAAGTATTTTTGGGAATTGCAGTTATATATAAAATAAACAAACACATATCAAGCACATGTGACAACTTCCCCCGACCTGACATTAATAAAACATACTATTCAAATAAATTCTTCCTGTATTTTATAAGTAGCGCTAATCTAAATGTATGTCATGTTAACCCAGCTATTGCAAAAATGTAATATGAAATTTTACTTTCAATGTAAGATACAAACAGCATACAAATACACTGCTAGAGAAAATCCGAATTTGTGTAAAAGCAATTTTACAAAGGTATAGTCTTTGTGGCCACTTCACCATTTGACAGCTGTATACCTCCAATCTTGGCTATTATGAATTGTACAAATGTATTAATTTTCAGATATTAAGGACATGTTCTTTTGCATTGTTCAGATGGACCCATCAGTGTTAAGCAAATATCTGCAGATGATTCAGTCAGCCAGGAATGCAGAGGAGCAAAATCTAGAGGCATATATGAAGAACAGGCATCTGGTTTTCAGAGCCATAAAGGATATTCCTGAAAACACAGAGCTTTTAGTTTGGTATGGGAGAGATCTAGCCAAACTGCTTGGCCTCAGCACAGAGCAAAAGAACACAAAAGGTTTGAATGCATTATATATTTATGACCACATTATATTAAATGCAGTGTTTAAGAATGAATAAATCAGTTAAGTGAATAATTCAATGACTCACTAAGACAGCCACTTGTTTTGTTCATGAATGCATCAGTGTGTTTGAACAAATTGGCTGAATGAATGATTCAGTGAATCACCCATACATGTTTCATTACCAAATGAATCAGTGTTTTTGAAATGTATTTAAAATAGTAGGCCTTTATCAATTATATTAAAAGCTGTTGTTGTTATTTTTATTTGAAACGGTAAAACAAGTGTTAGACCCATTTTAGGAAATTGTAATTACATATTTAAAAATGCAAATAAATAAAAAACAAAAAATAAAGCACATGAATCTGTTGAATGGTGATTCAATGATTCACTCATGTTTGTTTCATTCTTGATTTTAAATCACTCAAAAATGAATGAATCAGTGTTTTGGAACGAAACTGTTAAATGAATGATTCAATGACTTTAGACCACCTACTGCCAATACATAAATGTTTCACTGTAATATAAAATGACTTTTTATTTGATTTCTCTTTTAGGTTTAATTTGCTCTGAATGCAAACAGTGTTTTCTCTTTGAATTCCCTCTGTTGGCACACAAGAGATTTTTCTGCATAAAGAAACCTACAAGTTTCTTGAAGAAAATCACCATCCCAGAAATTCATAGTAGCAAACCTGCCACAAACTTCCACAATTTAGCACGAGAGCTGGAGAACTGCAGGAAAAATCGTCCCACAGATGCAAAGAGCCCTAAAAGAAGACGTTCTCTTGAATCAGACACAGACGAGAGTGATGGCGAACCGTCATCTTTTGACACCCATGGAGACGAAAAGGTATTAGTGAAAAGGTTTTGTGTTAAAGGAGTGAATAGATGTTCCTGGGCGTCCTCCAGTGAAAAGTCTTCCAGCAAGGGCCAAAATTCTCCATGCAGCCAACCACAATACCATGACAACTGCACAACAGACCCAGACAACCAGGATGTGAAATCTAGTACAATAGTGACAAAGTCTGCGATCACCAGTAGAGTGTCAAACGATATTCAAGGTGACAAGAACAAGAAAAGCGCGTTCACGCGACCTCCTCCTCATATCCCGCTGATGTCAACCAGTCTTACCAACAACCTCATCACTAACCGGACATCTATCCTCCCACTCAACTTCCACAGCTCTGCTTTCCTAAACACGGATCTTCCAAAACATTTGGCTCTTCTTTCCAAAGATGCAATCCTTTGGCCCAAGACCTCCCATCTGCTGCATCCACACACTAATCGTCTGCAGTCGCTACTGACCCCGTCTCTGTCTTCTCTTGGTCTACCTTTCCAGAACTGGTGCGCTAAATGTAACATTTCTTTCCATTTGACATCAGACCTGGTGCAACACATGAGGTCCCACCATAAGAGAGCGCTGTCAGATGAGAGACAGTCGAGGCACAGGGACCAGAGGCTGAAGTGCCTGATATGTAAGGAAACATTCAGAGCGTCATCACCTGTCACGTCACATGACCTCTCATACATAAGCTTATATATAAAAAAGATAGTTCTAGGAAGTGTTGAACTATTTGAGACACTATCTAAATAAGCATTTTAAAATGTGTAAAATCTTAAAAAATACTAATGTATATTGTCATTCTCAAATTTATTTGTAATTCTCATAAACATTGTTACATACTTTTACATGAATCAATGCCAATACTGTCTTCAGGGAATGTGGAGAGGCATCACTTTCTAAGCATAAAAGTTAGCATTTAAGATTTAGATTTATTAGGTATTTCTTTTATATTAAATAAATATTTGAGAAAGCGTATTCAGGTCAATCTGACAAAATTAGGCCAAATAATTTGGAAAATTTTTTCAAATCCTGTTTTTGTTGGTTTATGACACGCTGTATTTTACTTGCGGTGCCACTTTGTAATGCACTATATATAAAAAAAAAAAAGAAATAAAAATAAATAAATGCCATTTGAAAACATCAATTATTTGTGCTGTCAGAAAACTACTTGATGTCATCACTGTTTTGTTTAAAACAATTTTATTGTCCCTTTTATTACACAAGTATAAATATATACACATTTTTTTGTAAATATTTGTATGATTTAACCAATAGCTTTTTAACTGTATAACAGCATTAAAATGTACATTATCATATTTCTATTTTTTTTGTGAACAGATTGGATTCATTTAAATGGTTCAAAATTTTATCTAAAGTTGATCTAAATTGGTCACCACGTTGTGGTATCAACACTAGTTTGGACACCAGGTGGCGCAAGAGTACTTGTTTATTTGCTGTCAAGCTCTGCATATCACAAACTATAAACAGAACACAGAAATTAAAAAAAATAAAATAACTGTACTGTACAAATGACAAAGTTTTTAAGAGGTGAAAAAACGAGTGACTACTCAAAAATCAGCTTAATTCAGAGATCCTTTATAGGGAAACATACACTGACCACATGAAACTATAATACACAAAAATATATTTTAATATTGTAACAAATATGTTCAGTACACAAACTATTAATACCACTCACCAAAAGCAAAAAACAAAATGTAATAGTAGAACAGGTCAACCAGCGACATGCTCTTAATTCACCCAGGAGATCTATAGCATATTTATAACACATTTCATTAAGCTTCTTGAGGTAAATGACATGAGGATGTTTCCTTTAGCATAGTGTTACTGTCACAATGAGAATCCAGCCTCAATTTCACCAATGAAACAACAGAAAAGTGTAATGATTACAAAAGTCCTTCAAAGTATTCAGTGCCATCAGTCCTTGTGTTAGGACACGATCCCAAATTCACCGTTCACATTCTACTGAGGGACGACCTACAGCAATGAGAAACAAACAGCATATGAAATCGAGTGAGCGTATACAGTAGTGGCAAGTCATTGTTGTTTAAAATGTACAACTTAATGTCTTAAACAAGGGTTTTCAAAAAAGCATTCAGACCTGAGTGAACGGCGCATGTCTCTCTCCAGATTGTTTTCAGGACCTTCACTCTCATATGAAGTGAGCTGGAGCTCTGAAACACAACAAATACATTTATTCCACAAACCCCATTAATTCACCCAAAACCACTAGAAATACTGGCAACAATTTATTGTAACGTGACAGTTACAAGTACTTGTTATAGTGATAACAGGAAATTATGCACAATTACAAGCAACTAACCGTAAACCAAACCCTGTAGCAAGTACTAGAGCTGTCAAAAAAAGAATTGGAATATTCGTCGATAAAACGAATATAAAAAAATAAAAATCCACATTCGAATGTAAAAACGTTGCATTCGAATTTTAGGTGTGCGTTAAGGAGGCAGCCTTTAAGCCGCGGTCACACTACACTTTTCGTTCCATTGACTTCCATTCATACGCATGCGTCGGACCCGAAACGCAAGCCCGTGTGAAAAGTTTTCGCATTTTGCTGCGTTCAAAATTTCAAGTTTGGTGAAGTCTGGCCTGCGAATTCGCATGCTCAAAGTGTAGCGTGACCGCGGCTTTTTTATCAGTGGCGCACGAGATGCGATGACGATGCAAGTGTCATTGCATTTTAATGTTTTTGTTAGCCTATCCAGTTAAAGCCACTGGATGCGGCGCTGCTGCATTGTTAATTACAAATATTGCAGGAAAAGAGAACATCAATGCAGAGAAGATATTGTTTATGTCAAAACTGAAACCAAGCCCTTCACACAGAATGCATATTTCGTGCATTTTATAGAGCGACATCTATCACCGTTGCACTCGCGTCTCGCACAAAAGAGCCGCATGTTTAGAAAGCCATGTAAAATTAATGCAAGTTCAACTTTGAAAAAACACCTCAAGACTTTATGGCGGGGGTTTTTTCCCCATCCCACTGTGACTCGTGTTTTTAAAATGAAAAATGTACTCTGTGTGATTGGCTTTCTGCCCTTTGTATTAAACTATGAATACATACATGATGCTGTTTTGTTTATAGTTGTTTAAGCAACTTAAATATAATTGGTTTATAAACATTATTTTAAACATTATGCACTTTTTTCACAGATAGTCATTTCATCTTATGCTTTGAATAAATGTGCATTAGTAATATTTTGCTCGATGCGCCCTCAGGAGAGAAGCCAAAAGCTTTTCTTCACCCTAACTGGAATTATGCATTTTAAATTCGAATATAATTCGAATTTTGATAACATTTAAGTACAAAATTCAAATTGAGTTTTTCAGCCATTTTGACAGCCCTAGTAAGTACATGTAGATAATTAATATTACTCAATACTTATTTGTAATTACACTTTATTGATGTTACCTTACAATAAAGATGAAATATTTACTAAATTAACAAGTATTTATTACAGAAATAGGTGACATCATTGTATTATTTGAATAGTGATTGGTCCTTTCTTTTTGCAAAACACCTACAGCCATTTCACTATCTATTTTTTTAAGTGTAAGTAGAAAGCAGCGACGGCTCACCATCTTCACTGAACACTGGTGTGCTGATGAGATACTGCAGGGTTTTCCTGTCCCTCTCAAAAGGACAGATCACCTGCCTCCAGGACAGAAACTCGCTCACTTGCTTGGCCAACTCCCAAAATTTCTGTAAGACGAGTAAAGAAAAGCTTTTAAAGCGACTAGATAACCAAGTGATATAATATTATAGAGTGTTAAATGTCAATTTACCTCAAAATTGATGTGGCCGTTAGGCAATCTGTTGACACAGCCTTCATTCAGGAAGTAGATATCCTTTATGAACAAGCTGAAGAACGGAATAACAATCTGAAAGACAAGAACGGTGAATTCATAATAAATTCACACGCAAATCTTAAGTGTGTTACAATTAAAGTTTTGTATAAAATTACAAAATTGTACAAAATTACCATTTCTTGGCTTGTGTGTGCTGTACTAGACCTCTGAGTTGCTCCCCGCAATGCAGTGCGGTAGCTGTAGAAGTTGCTAGATGGGTCCATTTGGTGCTAAAATACCAAAACAAACAGCAAAATTAACTGTGTGCATAGAAAAACAAGCATAGTTTAAAACATCCATATACAGTGTCAGTCTAAAAGTCTGAGACTACTAGTAAGACGACTACAATTTTAAATTTTTCCTAATGTAATTCCATTTCAAATAAACATTTTTGCAAATCACAATGTCATTGTGACAAATTTGCTTATTTGTATGGTGACAGAAAAATGGGGCACATCATTTTCTCAATGTTTGTTTAAAAAAAAAAAAAAACAATGTTGTGTATTTCCAAGTTTAAATTATACAGTGGTTTCGCAAATCTAATTATTTACGTCAGTAGATTACAAAGTCAATGAAAAGATGTGAATTTGCACGGGCGACAAATTGGGCGTCTTCCACGCAAGTAAAAAATGTTCAACTTCAGCGGAAAATTCGCATAACACGGTGTCGCGCAAACCAATCAGCAAAGAACTTATTGACACGTCCGGTTGTATCGGAATTATTTTTCCACAAGTGACGCAAAAAACATCGTTCGATTAAACTAGTGAGTAACCCGATGCAAAAATTCGCTTTACGTTAGGTGTGCAGACACCATTAGACTGTTGGACCCCACTGCATATCTTTCTCTCTTCCTTACCACCAGGATGTCAAACTTGTCTGTGTTGACTTTATTCCAGGTTTTCTTCAGTCTGGATACAGGGTTCATGTTCATCCCAGCTACACAGTAAAACATTGTTAATAATGGGAAATCACTTCAATGCAAATCAAGACTATGGCTAAGAAACTGCATTTTCAACGTTGCATTTTAAAATTCATAGTTAACGACAATATAATTCAATGTGTACTCACTAATAATGGCCATTAATGAGTTGAAGTTGCCGATGTTGAAGCATTCCTGTGCCACGTCTATGAAGAACTCCAGCACTCTTGCTCGGTGTTTCTTCTTCACCGGCTGAAGACAAACCAGCAGAGGGTAGCATAGTGTCAGTGATTGCAAATCATACGCGGTTACATACAGCAGTGTTCTCAATAGGTTTTGCTTCAGGAAGCAGATTTTACATTAGAAATAAAGTAGCAAACCACCACCTTCGGATTTTTCAAAAGTAACAGAATGAACTGCATAGGCTCAGAATTATACAAGTGACAGAGCAGTTACACAACCTTTGACGTCAACAACAACAGATAAGATTTTTGCCTGCTAGCACTGCTTTGCTTTATTCCCAAAATAGATGAAAGGTGTGCTCACCATGCAAATTTCTGTGGCTATCAGGTAGCTCAGTCTGTTGAACCATTCAACGTAAGCCTCCAGGTTACTCACTTTTCTTTTGCTGAAGAAACTCTGAGGGACAAATGTTCAACTGTCATTGAAATAGTCAAGCTGCTTCTTTATCTGTGGCCATTCGGTTTCCATTTACAGTGTCTTACGTAATCTTTAACTACAGCTGTGTGACCGGCTTACCTTATGGTTGTCCGAGGGTCTTTTCTGAGCAAACGCTTGAACGAATTCTTCAGGGCCAATATAACTGAGTCGCTCCTAGAAAACATGAGAGCAGGCTTAAAGAAGCAGTTTATCTGGTAATAAAATTTTTCTGAAAACTTACTCTCAGGTTGTCAATGTAGATGATCTTATTTCTTCTCCAGTACATATTTGGAGAAATTTAGCATTACATGACTTGCCCACCAATGGATCCTTTGCAGTGAATGGGTGCCGTCAGAATGAGAGTCCAAACAGCTGATAAAAACATCACAATAATCCACACCACTCCAGTCCATCAGTTAACATCTTGTGCACGGAAAAGTTACCTGTTTGAAGGAAACAAATCCATCATTAGGATGTTTTTAACTTTAAATCATTGCTTCTGGCTAAAATACAAGTCCTCGATCCATAATATTGCTTCTGAATCAGGAGAGAAATATGCAGTTACAACACCTTAATGATGGATTTGTTTCTTACAAACACGCAGCTTTTCACTTTCACAAGACATTAATTGATGGAGTGGTGTGGATTTCTTGTGAATTATTGTGATGTTGTTATCAGCTGTTTGGACTCTCATTCTGACGGCACCCATTCACTGCAGAGGATCCATTGGTGGGCAAGTGACAATGCTACATTTCTCCAAATCTGTTCCCATGAAGAAACAAACTCATCTACATGTTGGATGGCCTGAGGGTGAGTAATTTTTAGCAAAATGTTAATTTTTTGGTGAACTATTATAAAATCGCAGAACATCAATACTGACAGCCAATCAGATTGAACCTTGCCATCACTCACCATCTCAATGTGCGTCAGCTGTTGGGCGAAGACGAAAGGGTCATCGCACAGGTTCAAAACGCACTCTTCTCTGCGTACTAACTGCTGCTTGGACTTGAGTGCGAGTGGCCTGTCCATGGCGGCGGCGGCGGCGCTGGATGTCGCCAGAGACTCTTCGTACTGTCCGAGGGTGGTCAGCTTGCGTAAGAGGCGCTGAATGAGTCTCTGCATGGCCCTCCGTGACAGCTAGTCAAAAACAACACAACCATTTCCTACGTCAGCATTATAATATCCATTCATGTCTGTAGCCAAAAATAACATTTGGTAACTGTAAGCTGTTGTGTTGTTGATATCACAGCTTGAGCAAAAATTAAATACGTCAGAGGGCTTAGAGCCAAACAGCGTACATGCAAATCCAACACATTTGCATTTGGCTTCAAATCCATGTCATGTTGTTGTCCTATATATCGATATATCCATACAAAAGCGGTTTTGAATTTAGCCATATGTCAGTATTTATTTATTCAAGATTCAACTTAGTTAAAAAACAAACAATAACATGATGCAATCATGATATTTCTGCTAGATCATCAGGAAGGCATCATCTCTGCTGACCTCATCTCCAAAGGCAAGACGATGGGTCATCTCTTTAAGGCTGCGCATCATGCGCTCATCCCTGAAGTCGTACGGAAAGGTCTCCGTCCATTCTGTGAGCAGCTGCACGATTTTCGGTGCTATTTCCCGTATTCTTTTCTGTTGAATAAAGCAAGACAATTTAGCACTGAATCATCTACAGTTTGCTATAAGATAGTTGCTATTGGGTACAACTATTAGTAACTAATAGCGATTAGCTACTAAAAAATGTGTTTACTAAAACCTGACATTTTCAAGTACAGTTTTTTAGTAAAGTGAATTGTTTAAACTGGCCATTAATAATTAATTTAATGCACAAAGAAAAAAAACACACTGAATGAATGAATGAATGAATGAATGAATGAATGAATGAATGAATGAATGAACTTGAGGGGCAGTTATATATATATAAATAAATAATGCATCAACATTTCTAGCATGCCTTGGGGTAAAGATCCTCACAAAGGTTACATTTTTGAGTTACTTTCTGGTGTCTAAAGTAGATTTTGTCTTGCCTAAGATACCATAGGGAACGTATTTAAATGATTCAAGAAATGAATTTAAAATAATAATTGATGCATACTGAAACAAAATGGAAAAATGTTAGATTAAAGGGGTCATATGATGCGATTTCAAGTTTTCCTTTCTCTTTGGAGTGTTACAAGCTGATTGTACATAGATAAGATCCCTGAAGTTGCAAAGACTAAAGTCTCAAAACCAAAGAGATATTCTTTATCAAAGTTAAGACTCTGCGAGACAGAGTGCGAGACAGAGTGCGAGACAGAGTGCGAGACAGAGAGCGAGACAGAGAGCGAGACAGAGAGCGAGACAGAGAGCGAGACAGAGAGCGAGACAGAGAGCGAGAGACAGAGCGAGAGACAGAGCGAGAGACAGAGCGAGAGAGAGAGCGAGAGAGAGAGCGAGAGAGAGAGCGAGAGTGTGCGCAAGCGAGAGAGAGCGAGAGAGATAGAGCGCGAGAGAGAGAGCGAGACAGAGTGCGAGACAGAGTGCGAGACAGAGTGCGAGACAGAGTAAACCAAAAGAACTTGTAGGGATAATTCACCTAAAAATGAAAATTCTGTCATCATTTTTTACTCTCATGTTGTTCCAAACCTGTATGAGTTTCTTTCTTCTGCTGAACACATAAGATACTTTAAAGAATGTTGGTAACCAAACAGTTGCTGGTACCCATAGACTTCCATAGTATGAAAAAATATATATATAACGGAAATTAATGGGAACAGCAATAATTTGGTTACCAAAATTCTTTAAAGTATTTTCCTACGTGTTCAACAGAAGACAAAAACTCATACAGGTTTGTAACAATCTGAGGCCGAGTATGTGATGACAGAATATTTTTGGGTGAACTATCCCTTTAATGTATTTTCTATGAACCCAAAGTTTCAAACCCCTAATGGGAGTGATTTATTTTTGATGTGTTGTGTGTCACATGGTGTTTGCGGACAATTTGGCATATTAAAATATATTGATACATGAGTTGTCACACAGGTGTGTGTATCGGCCATTTTAAAAAGGATTCAAACGTGGCTACAATCATTTTATTATGTATGACTCTTTTGAATCTTTTGTTCAAGTGTTACATAATATGAATGTGTTTTTGCACTCATGCCAGATTTATTCAGTCATTTGTTATGAATAATCTTATCTTTTGGTTTGCATCCATCGAATACCTTTCACTGGCAAAGTCTGATTAATTCACTGGATTATCCAAAAACAGACATTACCAAATGGTTATGCAATACATCCGGGTTATATTTCCAGAGAAGGTAACATTGTTGTGATGTAAAATGACTCATTTGGTGATATAAGATTACCTTATCTGTCTGTGGGTCACCAACCCTGTGATGGTCCACACAGAGGTAACAAACACGAGACATGAGCTCAAACGGATGCAGGAAGAGACGGGAACTTAGCAGGAAAGTGAAAATGTATGATCTCTGAAAAATGACAGGAAAAACTAAAGCGTCAGTCAAACGTTGACATTTACCATGCAACTAATAATTATCACAGCAAAGGCTGTATACTTACATCAGGGTAATAGTCCACAGTCGGGACTAAGAGCTGTATCAGGGCTTCCAGAGAGCCAGACACAAGCTTATTATCACGGTAGTGCAGACCCCCATAGTTCTCCTCCACAGGCTGGCGGTGACTATGGCTGTTGCTGTAAGTACTAGGGTTGAATTTGCTTGAATATGGAGTTGTCTGTGGCATTTTGGACCTGTGGATGAAAATATTAGTCAGCCAGTAAGAAAGCTGCATAGCAGCATCCCTCTGAAACGATGTGTGAAATGAACACCCACCACCAGATGAACACGGCTACATGCAAGCAGTCTGTATTTTGCTTATCTACCAGTCAAACTGCCTTGATTGATGCGATTTGACAAGAAGTTGTGTTTAGAAACAAATACATGCTTGAAGAAACTTATTTGAATTTTTTTACTTGCCCTGCCAATATTTCCACCGAATGATTCATAGATTAAATGTAATATTTTAATGTCCCAGAAGAGTGTTTTTATTAAACATTTAGCTGTCAGTTTAAAATAAGTAAATAAGACACCATGATGGGGATAAACTTATAAACACGCATTTATTTTTCTTTTCCAATCTACTGTAACTTATGCATATGAATTTCAACTTCAATATTAGCAAAACCTCATTATAGAAAACCATGTTTATTAACCTGTTAACTGTCACTGGCCAAACGGTGGGCCCATTAACCCATCTAATCTAAACAAATTGTATATCATTGGAAAGCTCAGTTCATATTTGGTGATTTTTCTTCTCAGTTTCCTAATTATAGCTTGTTTGACTTCAATAATATGCAAAGTGCTTTCTTTAAAAAGAGACCAAACTTCTAACCATTCAAGATTTACAGATTTCAGTTGGAAATGTTATTATCAGGTTTATGCTGAAACAGTTGGACAGTTAACAGGTTAAGTTTAGTTAGTTGTAAAGGAACACATACTTTGTCAACATAAGCTAGTTAGTACAAAACAGCACCAACAGGGCAAAGTTACAAAAGTGCCTCAGATTTACAATGCAAAAATGTAAAAGTGTCAGTGAGAAAACACAATGGATGCAGCGTCTGTATAAATGGTAAATCTGCTCAAATATATATGTTTAAATTTACAATAAAATTAGGTTGCATGAACAAAATACCATAGTGTACAATTATACTAGAATATAATAATTCAATTTACAGCACCTTTGCGTCAACTGAATAAAAACAAAACAAAAACACACCCAATGCGCATTCTTTATTCATGATTTTATGGATATAGAGTTAAAAAAAATTATGCAGAAAAGGTATCTTGCCATCTTGCTCCAAGTGAAGTGACTTGAATGCACCTGACGTAGTACTTAGTTACAACTTCCCAACTCGTAAATGTGAACTTCCCAGGAGGAACTGAACAGTTACTTATCAGTGAATGCTGACTGACGCTATAATAATTTGTGCAATGCAAAAGAAGTTCAGTTCTGATATTTTAAAGCTATTCAAATTGGGAGAAAACAAACTAACAAAATGCAAAAAGGCATTTACTAATCACAGTGGATGGAGGTCAGAAGAAAAGTTAATTTCCCTCCTGCTCTGCAATCTCTAAAGCTCCTGTAAACTGGGTGTACTCTTAGCTCTAAACACTGTTATTGGATTAAGGAAGAGTCTTGTGGTCAAGCAGGTTTAATGGCAGGAGTCTTTTCTTGAACCACTGATCTCCTTTACTGAGTTCAGTGCATCCTATACGACAGACCTACTGTTCTGCTCCATTTCATAGAAAACACAGTCCCGAGGGATGAGCTGCTCATTTGCGAGATAAAAGCCGACGTGCTTGTGGTTAAAAGCAAACGTTCCAAATTCTGAACGTACCCAAAAACAACTAATTTGACTGGCAACGATGTTTCTATGACAACAGTGACTCACTGACCAACCACGTTACGTGCTAATCTTCCCTTTCGAACGAGTCTCGTGATTTTCCTTGTCGCTTATTCATCAATCATTAAAGGGATATTTCACACACAAATTATAACCCTGTCATCATTTACTCATCCTCAGTGTTGGGGAAAGTTACGTTTAAAAGTAATGCATTACAATATTGCATTACTCCATTAAAAAGTAACTAATTACGTTACTTAGTTACTTTTTTATGGAAAGTAATGCGTTACGTTACTTTTGCGCTACTTTTTAAATCTGGACAGGGCTTACTTGTTTGTTTTTAAAATAAAAAAAAAAAGTTATATTTTTGGCAAATATAAAAGCCTTTTCACACCAAAAGTGAAATGAATAAGCCTCAGGCTGAAGGGAAAGTCAATTTACGTCCGTACAGTAGAATGCAAAAGAATAAATTTCAACACACTTCAGCAATATAAAAATACACACAAATGTTTGTCTAGAGTAATTTGTGCTTATTAGTACGGTTGAACTGGATGATCGAAGGTCAGAAGCAAAGACATTGGTTAATAGAATGGGATTAAATAAATGAAGCATATTTGTGTTGTTTAACATTTAATTATTGCAGGTTTGCGTCATATTCGGAGTTGCATTATTTTTATTCATTTTGAGAAATACTGAATCTGTGTGTTTTTTGTGTGTGTGAGATGAATTAATGCATATTCATATTTATTTTATAACTACAGTAACATCTTCTGATTTCTCTCAACATGGGGACAGGAGAGCTGTCAATCAATAAATTGGGAAAAAAAAAAAGTTACTTGCGTTACTTATTTGAAAAAGTAACTCAGATATTCTCTTGTAAATGAAAAAGTAATGCGTTACTTTACTAGTTACTTGAAAAAAGTAATCCGATTACGTAACTTGCATTACTTGTAATGCGTTACCCCCAACACGGTTCATCCTCGTGTTGTTCCAAACCTGTATGACTTTTCTTTCTTGTGTGGAACAGTAAAGGAGATGTTAAGCAGAATGACAGTCTTTCATTGAATGGAAAAATAATAAATGAAAGTGTATGCAAACTGTGGCCGTCAGCACCTAACATTCTGAATTTCTTTTTTGTGGAAAGAAAATCATATATGTTTGGAGCAACAGGAAGTACTCACTATATTATATTTGTGGATGGAGCTCTCCTGTAAATGTGTCGCTTCCCTGGTGAAGCACAGTAAACAACTGCATTGCAAACTTTTCTGGAACAGGTCATATTCAGTGTGACGGTTTACAACAAAAATACACAAAATGCACATACTTCGTGAAAAGGAAGAGATGGTAAACAGTCCGTGTAATTATAACGAGTAACGAATCTGCCCTTCACTAACTAGCACTGACTCATCAGAGCAGACTGAAAATCACAGATGGACGATGTGCAATCACTCTTACACATGTGTGAGCAACACAAATGAAACGAAAACAAGTTCAAACAGACGGATTAAAAAAAAACAAAAAACTCCCTACATCTGAAAAGTGAAACGGTGAAATTAAATATGAACAAGTAAATGTGCAGTAAACTAAATGTCTTTTTGAAGCGAATTGAAAGACTTAATTTTAATACGTGTATTGTTTGAGTGCAAAATTACACATTCAATAAGTACAGAAAATAATTATTAAGCACGAATGGCAGTATGACACGGTCATTTTAAAAGTTTTTTGAAACACAGTGATTTACAACTTTCCACAAAATTAAAAAGGTAAACTTACGAGAAAGTCAACGATATGGATATCCAAGGAAGTCCAACAAAAAGACTCCAGAACGCGTGCGCACCCCAGATCAAGTTGCTTTCTTACAATGAAAGCTCGCTGAGTCTTCTTAGCTTTCTTTTGCGCGCGATACTAATGATCAATTAATTGTTAACGTGGCGCACACGGATACTGTGTGATGGTCGATGGTCTCCATTGTTTTACTAATAATCCTGATCGTGAGCATGAGAGACTAATATCGAATTCCTGTAACACCATTAGAACACAGCATTAAGAAGGAAAACCGGAAAATGCGGCCTCGCCCACAAGGCAAGACTGACCAATCAGAAGCAGGAAGCAACAAATTGAAATTTCCCAGTGATCTTATTGGCCAGCGCGATGTCCATCAATTCCCAAGACGCGCGCAAACCACTGACAAACAAAAACAGTCGGTTGTTTTGAAGGTTCAAGTTTGCTGAAGCTGACCCTTCACTTGTTTTTATTTTCCAGGATACATCAGTATTCGTTCATTTTGGCTCTGTGAATCGCTATAATCTATACACAGGATGTAGTATTATGTAATTTAGAGCATATAAACTAAGGCAAGTGATATTCAAATTTAAGGGTGAAGACATTTCTGCGCCACTTGTGTAGGCCTACGCAGTATTCATGAAACAATATACAAACAATACCAAGGAGGCCTACTGCATTACCTGAGATTTTGAAGTGTGCAAAAATCAAGCTTTGCTATCTCATAAGGCCTGAAGAGTCACCAGAAATCCAAAAATAGCACACGGTAAGCGTTATAGGCACCAAGAAAGTAACTTAAATTTAAACACCTGAGGAAATTGTTAGGCAACATAGTGGATGTAATATGTCTGAGAATGTATCTGCCTACATTAGGGGTTGAATGACTTCTGATTTTTTAAAGTCGACATTTATGTGATGAAAGTCGAGTCAAAGTCGACTAGTCGCTGATGACGTCATTAATGAACAAATAATTCTGGGCCTGTTCCATGAAGCCGGTTTAGCTGGCTAGCCAGGTAAGTTTCAGTTTAGTTTGCACCAATCCTGGGTTGTAGGTACCATGAAAGTGGCTTGGCTTTTAGCATTCATTGCCTTAGTAACTTACACTCCACAGCTAACCTGCGCTGGGGCAGGTTATGTTCTGGTTTAGAGAGCTCAAACCCAAATTTGACCAATCAGCTTCAAGCAAAGTGACACATCTCTGACTCAATAAAGCCACTCCCCCAGTTTCTCTTACTCCAAATTAAAGGACGCTACATAGTAAAACATTTATAAAGATAAAATTGTCTGATTTTTAGAGATGATTATTTTTTATATTTTATATTATTTATGTAATAATTATTATACCCTTAATCCATTACACAAGCTAGCTTAGTTTAATAGTAATTATTACGCTTTTATTTTAAATTAATATAAACATATAGATATTATGCAATATAAATAAGTTTTAGAATCAATAGCTTTAAACATGACTACATATGAGCCTAGATTTTAAAGCGTTTTTATACCTATAAATATTATCAACTCTATAAACTAACTTTACAACTTTTACTTGCACTTATATGGCAAGATGTTTTCTTTAAGTTTTCCTCTTTCATGGATAGATCGTTTCATCTTGTAAATGTGTTTAAATTCTTCATATTGTTCAATCTTTTAATCTTTGGTAGTGAATCGCACAGACTCTCTCGAGAGAGAAGTGAATCAAAGTTTCAAGGCATGTGATTGGCTGTTCATTACAGATGTCACACTTTCATGTGCACGTGCTCCTTTAACTCAGGATCAAGCCTGAGTTGACAGAGAAAGTTGATGATCAGCTTCATGGTACCAACAAAGCCGGATTGGACTGGTTTGGTTTTGTCAACAGCTATGGCATATGACTCAGCACTGCCCACATGGCTATTGCTCCTATAACACCTCATTTTTATCAGTTCTTTTGTCTTTGGGTCGTTATATTTCTCACAGATTTCTGCTCGTTCTAAATCAGATACAGATAAAGTAGCACAGTAAAGATTACATTCATATGAATGCATTAGTGAGAGCGATTGCGTGTGTGAATTAATTCTACCTGGCAGCGTCTCTCTACTAGTAGTGACGCTGTGGGATTTAGTTTTTAAGAAATATATGCTTGAACTTTTCAGTTTCTAAGCTATTTTATTGAGAAATCACAGAACAGTGTTGACAATACATTTCCGCGCTGAATGATTTCAGAGTATGCATTTATTTGTCATTTTAACTGTTTGGAAACGGAGCGTAAATGTGGAAGTCCTTCAAAGATTTCTTGTCCTGTTGCGCCCTCTATAGGACCAGCGACTAGTCAGCGTCAAGCTTAGAGCGTCATGGCAGAGCATTGAAGTCGACTAGTCGGTGCAACCCCTAGCCTACATACACAATGTATATAATCAGTGCTCAAGAAATTAGCTCTTTATTTGAATTCCGTATATTCTGAAATTATGAGAATAAAAATAGAGTTTTGCAGTGATGAAATGTTTTAGTCGGCCAACCTGTAAGTTAGCATCGCTTTTGACAAAAACTCAGTAGGATTTTTCCATTGGCTTGTGAATTACTCCAGAAAATAGGCTTTGTGACCAACAAAAGTTTATAATTCTTGCATGTTTTGTTCATCATGATAATCTTCACAAATTAACACAACTATAATGAGTTATGAAGTCTAAAATAAGCTAAATGTGGGCTATAAATAAGCTACACCACGGTCACATGACTTCAACATCACTAAGCTTCCGCCAACTCTTTCAGTCTATATTAAGAAACATTTTCCCTGAAAGTTTGAGTTAGAATAGTTTGCAAGATTGTGATAACAAACACAGCGAAGCTGTGAAAGCAGCGTGATGGTGTTTAGCGTCCCTGACAACCTCCGTGGTTGGATTTTATGTTGTAGAATACAATGTAAAAATACTTTGAGCTTGTGTTAACCACAGCCCTTATTTCAGGCATTTAACTCAAAACTCGTTCAAAAAAACAGTTGACCCAATGGTCTTCAATGCTAACTCGTTAGCGGCATTGGCCTATGAGAATATGCCATCTACAGGTGCATCTCAATAAATTAGAATGTCGTGGAAAAGTTCATTTATTTCAGTAATTCAACTCAAATTGTGAAACTCGTGTATTAAATAAATTCAATGCACACAGACTGAAGTAGTTGAAGTCTTTGGTTCTTTTAATTGTGATGATTTTGGCTCACATTTAACAAAAACCCACCAATTCACTATCTCAACAAATTAGAATACTTCATAAGACCAATAAAAAAAACATTTTTAGTGAATTGTTGGCCTTCTGGAAAGTATGTTCATTTACTGTACATGTACTCAATACTTGGTAGGGGCTCCTTTTGCTTTAATTACTGCCTCAATTCGGCATGGCATGGAGCTTTTCCACGACATTCTAATTTATTGAGATGCACCTGTATGTAAACACAAAGTTATTAATTTCAAACAGGTTTCCAGAAAACTTCCCCAGTCTGCCACTGGTTGGTCAAAAAGATAATCCCGCCCCAAAATGTATGTCATTGGCTGGGCAAATGTTGCTGTGTGCAGTATTCCCATGGTAAACACTAGCTTCCCACTCTTTTTCCAGAATAGCTTATTTTTTATTTCTGTGGGTGTGGTCAGAGTTTTGTGTTATATAAAAGTTGAATAACATCAATGCAGAGGTAGGCAAGTCTCATTTTATAAGTAGGTGGATTTCATTTCGAGCCCGTACCTCTCCAGCTCCACTCAACAAAGTGTCTGTAAGAATAATTCACCCCTGCGAGGCCTTTACTGAATGATGTGCTTCGCCCACACCGTTAAGAGGCACCTAATGGTGAGAGTTTGACTTGAGCTCAGTAACAGTGCTTCAAGCTGTAGCTCGTGTTGTATTCCACCCACGGCACTGAAGTCCTGAAACCTTCTGGCCCCTGCAGGGCTTCAGCTACAGAAGGATGGTGTTATCACATATGATGAACACACATCTTCAGCTTACACCCACAAAGACTCAACCAACAAAGCAGAACCCTTTGGGAACTCCAGTCTCCAAACATGCTGTGATGATGTTGTCCTTTATAGACTGGGGTTACATAACCGGAATCTACGTCAGCACACACTTCACAAGAAAGTTTCCTTTGCTATTTTTTCCTGCCAAACATGCAACAGCAGTGTTGTGACCTTTTAGCTGCATATTAAATTTCCTGCATAAATTAGCATTGTGGCTGGACTATCTCTGGTGAAATTCCTATAACTTTCACAGCAGTATAGTCAAAGCAAGTAATAATAAAATTAAGTTGTGTTCCATCTGCGCTGATAGCCTCGTGGGCAGCGCACCAACATATAGCGCTGTTGTGCTTTGGGCATCCCAAGTTCACATCCCCCTCTCTATCTCCCACTTCGCTTCCTGTCATCATACTGTCCTATCACAAAAATTCCAACAATAAATCTTTAAAAGAAAATATTTAAATTATGTTCCAAATTTGAGGTTGATATATCAAAAATAAGAGCTTTCAGTAAGATTTCGTTTGGGTGCAGTACCAAACGTTTCCACTATGAAATTGATTTTATGCAAACCATGTTTTAAAAAAAAAATGTTTTTATGGAAGCCCATTTCCACTACTGAATAAAAATTTTTTTTAAAAGGTCATTCCAACTTTTTTATCCTTCAATTCTGACTTTTTCTCGCAATTGCAAATTTTCTTTTCACAATTTTGACTTTTTTCGCAATTGCGACTTCTCATAATTCTGACTTTTTCTCACAATTGCGATTTCTTACAATTTTGACTTTTTCTCACAGTCGTGAGGTGTAAATGAGTTGTAAAGTCATAAGTGCATGATATAAAGTCACAATTGCGTGTTATAATTGCGTGTCAGAATTGCAATATAATTGAGAGATATAAACCCACAATTCTGACTTTTTTTCTCAGAATTGTGAGTTTATATCTTACAATTGTGACTTTATTTCTTGTAATTGTGAGTTCACATCTTGCAATTCTGAGAAAAAAATCATAAATCAAAAATCATAATTACCAGAAATAAATATCAGAATTGTGAGATAAAAACTCACAATTACCTTTTTGATTTTTTATTCAGTGGCGGAATCGGGCTTCCATGTTTTTGTGTTTACTTAGCAAGTGCTAAAACTTTTACCAAGTTTCGTACCATTACGATAAAGTAAAAAAGTTCTAACAAACCAAAACAGACTTTTTTTTCTTTTTGGTCAAAAATGACTGAAGAGCACCAGAGGGTAAAGAAAAAATAGGAATATGGTACCTAGTTGTCACCTGCTTGTTCTATACCAAAACAATCGACACAAGCAAAAATGCTAAACCTTCACTTAAGGGAAATTCCATGTGACAATGGAAATGAAACCTGCAAGCCATTAAGGATGAGTGCAATAACATCTGTTGGTTCGACAATGGATACGCTTGAATAATGGGGGTGGGAGTGTGACTCACTGCTTTCCAGTAAGAAAGTGATTCAGCCCCCCGGTTCATTGACCTTCAAACATGGTGCCCTCTGTGTGCGACTGAATAGTTCAGTACCTCCCTCATCTGTCCCCATATCCATGGTGACGCCACCACTGCAAGTGTTAATGACCCCCATCTCACATGCACACACTCATGAAGGTGAACTATTCATGTCTGGGTCGGCCGATGAAATAGTTTTCCGATGAACACAATTCTAAAATCGTCTCCCCCTCCCCTTTTCAGTAGGAGTTTCCTGTAAATGTACACATGTGAATTATTGAGAAAAATAATAAATAATGAATGTTTTTGTCAGCTAAAATAGACATGATTTGAGTTCTGTGGTAATTTTGTTGATGAGTAATCACAATTTCTGTGATCAGTCCAAACCATTTCCAAAGTGCCACTCTGTTGGAACAACCAACCCATTTTATACCTGCTTTGTTTTTGGTTGCTTTGTCTTTTAACTGATAACTATTTATGATTTTAACGTACCCCTTCCACTCTGCAACTTAATTTCTGTCTGATTTGCATTCCGAAAAACTAAAGGCCTATAAAGAACAAATTAAACAGATTCCTGGATAACACTTAAAAATGTAAAACCAAAAGTAAAGTATGTTTTTCAGTGAAACGTAAAAGATACTCATTTCTGTAATGAAACCATAAAGTGAACAGGTGCTGTCAAGTTACATAAAATATTTTGAAGTCATTTTGTGTGATGAACAGACTTAAGTCATTATTAACTGAAAATATTTTCCTCTGCTGTAGCTTTTGTGCCAGGTTGGAAAATTAAACCAATCCCTAAAATCCTCATTTGTGGTCCATGGAAGAAAGAAAGTCACTTGGGTTCAAAACAAAAGAGAGAATAAATAATGCACTGTTTTTTTTTTTTAATAATCTTAAGAAAATATATATTTTTAAAAATTGGTTAAATATTTAATACTAAAGTTTTTGAATTTAAAATTAATCAAAATATTAATATTGTAAAGACTTTGCAAGCAAAATAATGTTTAAAATTTATTTTTGGAGCTGCAGGTGGCTGGAAGAGTCCTTAGAGGGGAAGGTAAAAATGATACAAACAGGATGGGCTGCAAAATGGCTTTGTCCTTTACATTTCAGCGCTGTTGTGATCCTCCTCCGCCTCCTACGTGATCCAAATTTGTTTACCACTTACTTTAAAGAGCACATAGTTAGAGTGTAGTAACATTCCAACAGAGCCTCATTGTGCAGCCATGCAGACACGTCTGTTCATTATGAGCATTTGTGTGTGTATGTGTTCAAGGGAAAGGGAGTGGATAGGAGTGCAACTCTTCAAGCTCGCATACATGCACACGCACACAAAGCTGGAACAGTAAAGTACAGCTGGCCAGGAAAAACAACAGGGAAGAGGGAGGGACTTTCATGAAGAGAGGGAAACTGAAGGAGAACAACCTCAACCAGACAGGATCTCATTCCCATAGTTTGCTCTCTCTCTCTCCGTGTCTCATTCGCTCCATCTCTTTCCAACACAAAGTGATAAAAGTAAGAAAACAGGGTACAGAGCAACAGCTTCTGTGTCACAGCATGTAAAAAAGTGTCACAATCAACAGTCACTGGTGACACTACTGCAGTTGGGAGTTTTTGGGATGTTTGTTTACAGTAATCTTATCTGTGTACAATATCATAGCTAAATTTTACTTCCAAAAAAGTGATAAAATTACTCCCTTGTGTGTTATAATCTCCTCTGTACTTTGGCCCAAAAGCATAAACAAAGATTCCCTGTAAATATTCTAAGGAACAATTTCACAAAATTCATGACAATTAAGTATATTTCCTCCCCAAATTATCCTTACTGTAATGCAAAAAAAAAAATCTAACACTTATTACTATAATGCAAAAAAGCTGTATTATTTGAAGTTAAAGGCACAATATGTAAGATTTTTTTATTAAAATATCCAAAAACCACTAGAACAGTGTTATATATTTTGCTGACTTGTACTTACATTATCCCAAATGTTTCGAAGAATGTTTAAATCCAGACAAATAAGCAATTTTAACTAGTGACACGGACCGTGTCCATAGTGTCATTGTGTCGCCTGCCAATGACGTCATAACCTCTCGATTTCCGTGAAAACATGGAAACACCAAAGACACTTTAATATGTTGTGTGTTTTATTAGACCGGTGACGACCGCACAGAGTAGCATTATAATAGAACTTTCAAATGTATCTAGTATGATAAAACAGCGCTGCTTTACCCCACATATGCACGACCGGAAGGAGCGGAAGCGGTCGACTGTGGCATAATAAAAGCTCCGCTGCTTTCGAGCCGTGTGTCGCGCTCGTTCAGCACCTCGTTTCGCTTCGACGGCTTAAGCCTCACCCTGCTTCATTCTACTACGTTAATAAATCATTAGCTCATCCATGAACATGATTTCTGCCTGAGTCCCGTCGGATTGCATCGGCTGTGGAGGTGAAGAACACAACTCCCATGACTCCACACTTAGTCACGGCGTCATCAAACTACGCCTTTGTCTATTTGTTTATTTTGAATACGCGCCCTCTAGTGGCGAAAAATTACATATTGTGCCTTTAAAATGTCATTTTATTCTTTAATATGCAGAAACTGTTTAGTTTAATATTCAGCGATAATTATAAGTAAGCCATTAACTGAATACCCAGAAAATGTAACACTGCGCTCGTGGCACAATCAAAACATTATTCTGTTTATTTAAGCATCCTGACCACCACAACGTGACAAAATTTTGCTCGACCAATAGCAATCCGTTTGTTGACCTATGGCAAACAGAGGCAGTGTTTGTGAGACTTAGAAATTTAGTTTGGTGTCTAGATGCACTGAAATTAAACACTTCAGTTTTAAATTGTAAAGTATTTATAAATCCAAGCAGTTTCTGTTGTATGTTTTGATTTTGATTTCTATTAATTAAAATTTAAATTAAAATGGTAAATTTACTATGCAGTAAAATTAACATTGAGGAAAAAAAAACATAAAAAATGTATTAAACGTTCTTTTCGGCGAAATATAATTTTTTGTTTTGTTTTTTGTTTTAGCGTGAAGTTTTAGCTTCAGATATTATTGTGAAATTGAGTAGCTCGAGAAAAAAAAGGATTAAAACGTACATAATTTTATTATATGTAGTTCATCAAGGTTTCTACAGTGAGCTCTTTGCTTTTCGAACAGACTTTGAAATCTCGTCCTCTCATCAAGACAGTCTGGTAACCTTATGTGGGCCTCAGCAGTACAATCACAGAAGCTGTGAGAGCATCTACCGCAGAGCTCCTGCCAGCCAAATCACCAGAAAAACAAACAATCTCCTGAGATGGCCTCAACCTTACACTGAAGAAAAACAGCAGATGACCTCACATGGTAGAGAATGGCTGACACACGTTCGGTGTCCACTGCCATAATGTTAATGGAAAGCAATGCTAATGGCTTTGTTATGGCAATGCACTACTTCATTAATAGACGTTTGTGCTGATAAAGGTGTGTTGGCTTCCCCTGGTGAGCATCTCTGTGTGCGTTAGGGCCTCTGTATTTTTTTTTTAAAGGCTTGTTAAAAGCAGCCCGCCTTGAGAGGTGGAAATGGGGCCAAAGTGGTAAACACAACTGTTGGAGACCTCTGTTGTCTTAGCCGCTCATACGAGAAGGGTCTAGCTGCAGCCTCGCACTTGCACTCTCAGGCTTGCATTCTCAGACACTTGCGCTTCCGCTAGCGACGTCACTTGCAGTCTTTTATTTTTTATTTTGTTCTATTTTTTTATTACTTTTTGTTTGAATCTCTCAACATTTTACAACAGTAGCCAGGTGGTGAAGACAAGAAAAAATAAACTAAATTACAATGTCACTTGCAATCGCCACTTGCACTCTCCGCTACCTGCGACGTCACTTGCAATCGACACAAATCGTGCGTGTTGCCAATTGAGACAAGACGCTGTGGTGATTAAATGATTAAAACTAATTTAGTACTATAACATACAGGGTCCTGCAAGAAAAAGACAAGACCCGCAAATCCGTGGCCACAGAACAGCAGAATATGAACGCAATGCACAAAGTCTCTCGTTAAGCGTTTTCCTCCTGTAGAAAAACATAAACACTTAACATGGCTTAATGTATTAAGATGCTATTAAAATATCAAATTAAATATACAATTTATTAATATAATGAATATGTATATAGTATTTTCCTCCCATACCGCAAAACGTACGTGGCATAATGTGGCATAATGGACTAAAAAGGCCAAACTCAATATGCTCCTCTACATTATTAATATACATAACTAATATACCGATTGCAAGTGACGTCGCAGGTATCGGAGAGTGCATGTGGCGATTGGCTTCACGGAAAACACACAAAGAAAACACAAACACTGGACATTCAGAGATATCAACTGGAGTATTTAATGCAAGATAATACTAGTTACGATAAAAAAGGTTTGATAGCAAACTTTCTCGAAAAAAGGATGTTGAACGTGTTTCAGGAAGTGCGGTTTCCAGGTGGTGGTTATCATAATATGGCATTTGTTCCCTTACGGTTGTCAAACACTCCCTTCCTGTCTTCCCTTTCTGTTTTCTGCTGCACTAATGTCTGCCTGGTTCTCGATCTAGGAAGACCTCAGACATCAATCAGTGAATGACCTGATTTTGGATGCACACACACACACACACACACACACACACACACACACACCAGGTCTGGTGCACTATCCTTGTAGGGACTCTCCATAGTCGTAATGGTTTTTATACTGTACAAACTGTATTTTCTATCGGCCTACACCAACTGTATACACCTAAACCTACCCCTCACAGAAAACTTTCTGCATTTTTACAATCTCAAAAAAACTCATTCTGTATCATTTCATTCTCATCAAGCTTTTGTACCCATGGGGACCTCAATTTAAGTCCCCACGGTGACACAAGTCCCCATGAGTTGGTGTGTATTCAGGTTTAAGTCAAGAATTGCATTAAGTAACACACACACACACACACACACATTTAGTGAGATAAAGAGCTTGGATCATCTCTTGCTCAATGTTCCAGACAGACTGTTTTGCTGTGTCTTTTTCCAAAATCAGCACAGCAGAGATTATGCTCACTGAATATCCCTCCACATCCTCTCAGCTGGGATAAACTGCTTATAATATCAGTAAATCATTTATAATTGTTAGTATTCTATAATATGTGGTGTTTGGGATGAACATGTTTCCCTATCTACACAATTCTGTTACTTAGGTCCAGCCGTTTGTAGGGTTTGTGAGTTATGGTTAGTTCTGTTAAGGTGAAGGTACCTTAAATATCCAGTACATAGACGGTTCTCATAAATAATCTTATAACCTAGGAAAACAACTTTTGAAGAAATTGTCACTGGTGCTTGTCAGTGTAAAACTCTTGCCAACTTGTGTTGCCAGAGCATTGCTTAGCAACACCTTAGTGATACAAACGTTAACAGGGTCTTCTGAGTTACTAAGGTGTTGCTAGAGAGTTCTGAGTGGTTCTTTTGCTAGATTGTTAGCAGGGCCAGGGTCTTTAGGATCACTAAGGTGTTGTTAGGGAGTTCTGAGTGGTTGTGTGTTGTTAGTAGTTAGTAGGGTCTTTAGGATCACTAAGGTGTTGTTAGGGAGTTCTGAGTGGTTGTGTGTTGTTAGTAGTTAGTAGGGTCTTTGAGTCACTAAGGTGTTGTTAGGGAGTTCTGAGTGGTTGTTAGTCTGTTGCTAGGTAGTTAGTAGGGTCTTTGTGTCACTAAGGTGTTGCTAGGGAGTTCGGAGTGGTTGTTAGTCTGTTGCTAGGTAGTTAGTAGGGTCTTTGTGTCACTAAGGTGTTGCTAGGGAGTTCGGAGTGGTTGTTAGTCTGTTGCTAGGTAGTTAGTATGGTCTTTTGGGTGACTTAGGCATTGCTAGGGAGTTCTGAGTGGTTGTTAGTCTGTTGTTAGTAGTTAGTAGGGTCTTTGTGTCACTAAGGTGTTGCTAGGGAGTTCGGAGTGGTTGTTAGTCTGTTGCTAGTAGTGAGGGTCTTTTGGGTCACTAAGGTGTTGCTAGGGATTTCAAGGTGATTGACAGGGAATTGATAGTTGATGAGTGTTTACTAGGTGATTGCTAGGGTGTTTGGGCATTACTAAGTGGTTGCATACAGGACAAAACAACCTACCCTCCAAAGTCTCCATAACATTCTGGTCACTAGATATTGATCTACCCTAATGTAAGTGTTTAGGATTTTTTTTACTATAAAAATAGTTAATCTGATATCTTTGAATAGTAGTAGCTCACTTCTCCAGTTGCAAGCTGGGACAAATGATGTGCTGAAGTTTAATACTTACAATAATAATAGCAGTAGTAATAGTGCCTCAGCACCATAAATACACCTCAGGCTCTAAAACCTGTTATTGTGTCCATCTTGTGTGTCTCCTTCGGTCTAATCAGTGTAATTGTCTCTGCCCCTGGGATTTAAACTTGTAATCCTCCACTAGCTTCTGTTGGGAGGAGACTCACCTAGTGGGCGGGTATGGAAATAGACAAATGGGGGCTTTCATTAATCTCCTTTACATCAGATCCCTTTAGTATCAGCACAGAGATCAGCTTTTCCCTTCTCAATCACAGACACATCCATTCACTCACATGATGGCAAATGAAAAACACAAGAACGGGGATTTGTTTGATATTCCACACCACTAAATATCCAATCTCTCTGCTATTGTTGTTATCCTGGTTAAATAGAAATTGACACATATACACATTCACACATGTATGAAATAGGTCAAAACTATTAATTTTAAGATTTTTGCTGTTGCCCTCTCTCACAAGTGCTTTTCTTTCTTCATTGTATGTATATAATGGATGCACAATGTAGTTGTTCATCCCGAGCAGTGTTTGAGGGCCACCAGCTGGCCCTTCCCTCCATCAGGCTTCTAGATTGAGAAGATCAGATGTCAGAGGAATTCCCCTGAGCACTGAGGCCTCTGTCTAATAGTATAGAGCCTTCATCTGCAGTGTCTTGCAGGCATGCAGATCCACGTTGATTGAATTTGAATGCAATCTAGAATATCAGTCAGATTGTGTTTACATGTTTGTTTGTGTTTGTACACATGCCATTGCTAAATGCTTTAGGGCAGTGGTTCTCAAAAATAGATCGCAGCTCTGTTCTGGTTGCAGACAGCAAGTCTGTAATACTAAATACATTTCAGGGGCATTATGAAGCCATTTTTTTCTATATAAACCCAGCATGCTGAAATTTGAATGTTAAGTTTATTTACCAAATATACAAATCACTACTGTTCCAAAGTGTGGGGTCAGTAAGCATTTAATGCTGGCCAAGGATGCATTTATTTGATCAAAAAATACAGTAAAAAACAGTAATATTGTGTTTATAAATGGTTAAAATTCCTCTTTAAATGTACTTCAAAGAGAACATATCAGTATTAGCAGGAGCGTTTGCTGTCTGGTTTCAGCTGTTTTGCTCTTGCACAATCCCAGACTTATTCCAGAGGCCTGCTGTCTACGTACACTCCGGATACGGCCTGTCTCATGGCAGTCAGAGCTCCAAAAAAGTGGATTGTTATGTAATCTGGTGTCAGCCTACACCATGATCCACGAATAAAGTATGCATGTAGCCCAGTTACTCGGTCCAGAGCAGGCTTTTTCCATCCACTGCATATTGGAATAATTAAGAGTGTTTGGAGGCCGACACTGATCTGTCAAATCAGAACTTGTGGGTTTTGGAGCAGTCTCAGGGACATTGCATATTTGGTAATCTCCGAAAAAGTAGGCCTTTTGGGGGGAAAAAATTTACCCTTCTTTTTCGTTATGCAACCATTTGGGTCAGTAATGTGTTTGAAACAACCCCATTTGCTCTTAAAACTTAGCGTTACTTAGTTGAAATATTCAGGTCCCATTACATTAACTGATCATATAGTTTGTAAAATGTAAAACTTGTGTAGTTAAAGCAACAGTTCAACCAAAAATGACAATTTGCTTAAAATGTAGGCCTACTCACCCTCAGGCCATCCCAGATGTAGATGAGTTTATTTCTTCATCAGAACAGATTTGGAGAAATGTAGCATTACATCACTTGCTCAGCAATGGATCCTCTGCAGTGAATGGGTGCCGTCAGAATGAGAGTCCAAACAGCTGATAAAAACATCACAATAATCCACAAGTGATACACACCACTCCAGTCCATCAATTGACATCTTGTGAAGTGAAAAGCTGTGTTTGTAAGAAACAAATCCATCATTAAGATGTTTTAACTTTAACACTACTGGTCAACATATGAGCCCATAATCCATAATAACGCTTCCTCCAGTGAAAATCCCCTGTTATCCTCTCAGATCAAAATCCACCAACATATTTGTTTAGAACTGTTTTAGAGCATTTTCACTTGTAAACAATGTTTGATCTGCGCATACTTCTTTCCTGATTCAAGTGAGACAACTTCCTCACTGGAGGAAGCAATATATTAAAGACATGTATTTTAGCTGGAAGCAAGAGTTTGAAGTTAAAAATGTCTTAATGATGGATTTGTTTCTTAAAAACGTGCAGCTTTTCACTTTACAAGATGTTAACTGATGGACTGGAGTGGTGTGGATTACTTGTGGACTACTGTGATGTTTTTATCAGCTGTTTGGACTCTCATTCTGACGGCACCCATTCACTGCAGAGGATCCATTGGTGAGCAAGTCATGTAATGCTACATTTTTCCAAATCTGTTCTAAAGAAGAAACAAACTCAGCTATATGTTGGATAACCTGAGGGTGAGTAAATTATCAGCTACTTTTGTGTGAACCACTCCTTTAAGAACATGCTTCATTGAAGACACATTTACATTTGGAAAAATGATCCATAAGTCTTTCCTGATGTAGCGGTTGATCTCCACCCACCGCAGCCAAATTAATGGCAGTAAACACATGGCCCAGAACACGCTGCTCTATATCACAGGATACAGGCTTGTGTTCGTTTGGACGATTATGGACATTCAAAATTAAGTGAATCAGTCAACAGTTTCTCCAAACTGCCCCAGTGCTGACCTAGCTATGTTCTCTTCCCCTTCATTTGGATCCCGGCCACTTCATTGGCACTCAAAAGCAACAGGTTTTTAAAGCTTTGGCAATAACTAACATGTTTTCCCTGAACACTATTTATAAGAGTGTTAGGATGATTCAGTAGTGCAGCTGAAATAACAGAACTTTTATGTTTTTTCATGTTAAAGAACAAGGCAGATGGAACCCCATATTAAAAGACAGTGGAGTACACAGTTTAACCAGACAATAGGGAGTCATTATTGACAGCAGTTGGATGTGAATCAGAAATGAAAAAGTATTGGGGAGAATTTTGCTCCACATAGATCAAATGTGGGAGAAAATGCTGCTTTAATAAAGTCATCTTTTTTTTTTTTTAAATGTGTTGCCTAACATTTGCTTTTCTTGGCACATCTACTTATGACTGGGTTCATTTTGGGCTTATTGCCTCTGCACACACCATAGTGAACTGTAGCTGTCAGATACACAGTCTGTATTTGCTGTTTGAGTTCCCTTACAAAAACAGAACTGTGGTGGTATCAGGTAATACCATGGTACTTTGCTATACCAAGGAACTGAGTGATACGATATTTATATACTGTGGAATCACTCTGAAGTACTTGAAGGAATACCATCCCAGCTGGTACAGCTACATTGTTTAAACACCTTAAAAAAACACCTTTTTTCATGGAAATGTTTGATAATGTTGTATCTTATGTATTTAAAGGGGTCATATGATGCGATTTCAATTTTTCGTTTCTCTTTGGAGTGTTACAAGCTCTTGGTGCATAAAGAAGATCTGTAAAGTTGCAAAGACTAAAGTCTCAAATCCAAAGAGATATTCTTTATAAAAGTTAAGAGTCAGCCACGCCTACCTAAAACGGCTCGTTCTAAGACGCCCCCACATGTCTACATCACTATGTGGGAAGATTTGCATAACGCCGCCCAAATGTTCACGCAAAGAAAGAAGGCGTAACTTTTATTCTCGCTGTAGAATTGTTGCTGTCGCCATGTCATGAAGGCACTGTGTGATTCGTTGTGAAAGCGAAACTACTTTGTTTGGTCTTCCAAAAGAGGACGATATCTGCTTCGTCTTGCCTGGAGCTGATTCGTGCTGGTCGCTGAGGAAATACTACAACTTTGCGCTGTGGATCGCCGGATCGGCTTTCACCGTGGACGAAGCGGAGCCCAGCCGGGGGTCGTCACATGTGGTTGCCGCACGCCCTCCGGACGCTCCTTCGTCGAATCTGCCGCCTCTGCTCACTCAAGGCCGCCGTGTGCGCTTTTTCAGAACGATGAGCTTTGTAAAAATCGACCCGTTTCAGAAAGGCGGGGCATAGAGGAGAAACAATAATGTACAATATGTGGAAAATAATGTGTTTTTTTAACCTTAAACCACATAAAGACATTTCATTACACCAAATACACAAAATAATGTTCTTTTTAGCAGCATCATATGACCCCTTTAACACAGTATATCTTCTTGTATGCGTATTTAAATGATTAAAAAGAAAATAAAGGCAACAATATGTCAACTTTGTCTACTTATTGTTGGGCAAATACTTTAACATTTAATAAAAATGTTCTTTAGTCACACTGGCCTGAGAATAAAATGTATAATATTAATATATTAATCCTGTAATGGAGAGTTTCTAACCTATAACCTTAGCTGTGATCTGTGTGTAAAGGTGTTGTTTCAAAGGGATTAAGAAAGCTCATACTTAATTATCTCGATAAAGACACGTGCTACGAAGGAAGCGATATTAGTTTTAACCATAGACTCTAAAAAGGTTTTAACACGCACTGAAAAAACTGTCAAGGGTTAAATTATGTTTTGACACGTTATGTAGTGTGGTTGCGCCCCCTCGTGGTCACTGTAAAAATAAATAGACTATAAACAAACACATAAGTAAACGCAGATGTTGAATTAATGTCTATTTTGTAATATGCTTATAATTTTTTTTTTTTTACTAATATGATATTATTTACTAATATTTCTACTTATTTTTTATAGCTATAATGATTGGAAATGCTGGTACTTTTAATGTATGCTAGCCTATATTTATAAAACATGCAACTAAACAAGAAAAACATAAAACAGACTACATACATGCTAAAAAAAGAATGACAAAATATGTCAGAAAAACATTGGCTTTAACATTATGATTATTCCACTGTACGCATTCGAGCTATCCTAAATTAACAGATCAATAAGGATGACAAAAACGAGCCACAGATTCTGCAGCTTTAAGATTTCAGTAGCTTTCATTACTGCTACTAAAGTAGAAGCATACTGAATAATATGAATGAAGAGGTTGGGCAATTTCTGAGACTGGTATTTTCCTCCGTAATTATGGCGTGAGTATTATGAATATGCATGAAGGGGCGGGGCAACCCGTCACACGCCCGTGACGTTGTTTAGGTGACAGATTTGCAGGTACAGTGATTTAAAGCTAACAATGATTTAAGGTCGCGCGATGGACGTATTTTGGGGAATATTAAATCAATAAGACATTTAAATTGATCTGAAATGCTATGAAACATGTGGATTCACATTTCCTTTGAGCAAAAGTTTTTGTGGCGCGTGTTTGTGCTGCTCTTTGACTGGTGGAGAGGCTTTCGGAGGTGAGTGAGCAGACCACGACAAGACGACATTATTAATATAATATAATATAATGATCAGTTTATATTTATATTTTGAGACTAAAACAACATAACAGTTTTGTTTTCAGTAGTTCATATAGGCTATCTCTAGTTTCGTCTAAGTAGAATTTCAGTCTGGCTTCAATAATTCTGTTCAGATGGAACGATTATTTATGTAAACTACATAAAATATAAACAGTAATTCATAAACAACACATGTGGAGATAGTGACATGTAATGAGTAATTAATACCTTACTGTACAAAGTCACTTCTGCACGTCTGATATGGGATTAGATATAATCCGATCTGTCCAAATTCATTTTGTTTACTTGCAGCATGAATGGAATGCATGTCCAAAGTCAGATAGAGACAGTAATGCATTTTTAAAAACCTGCTAACATTGCTAGAAAGATGAGATAATGTTGCTTTAAGCCTTTAAAAATATGAACCCCAGTTTTCAGCACTGAAATACTTTTATGAGTGTAATTCTTCTGTATTGAAGTTAGGCTATAGGCTATTTAAAGTTATGTAAACATTAATGTGATGTATCTTTATTCCAGTGTCCATGTATTAGGATGGATGCCATGGACTCACTGTTTTTTGAATAGGTGTTTATGTTTGCTGCCACTTTGTGGTGCATGACTAGTTTATACAGTACCTTGGACATACTTTACAATCTGTCCCTCCCAGGTTGAATAATCAAATTAGAGCAATCTAATTAGTAAAAATTCCCTGCCCTACTAACTCAGTATGGTTAGCATTTTGAAAAGCATGTTCATCCCCAGTTACTGTGCTAATCTCTATTGACTCCTTTGACAGAGTGCTCTAGAAATTAAACAGTACTACTGTGCTCCTAAAAGGCGTTCAGCACATTAAAATGCATTAATTGAATTCTGTTAAAGCATTAGTGGGTTGCAGACACAACAGCACTTAGTCTAAACTGCATTAGGCACAGAGCAGGAGCTGTCACAGAGCTGTTCAGGCCAATAAAAACCTAATTTACTGGGGGCAATAGCAACTCAGATACATACAGTATGCAAGAATAGTCCATGCACTTATGATGAGAGACAAAAGCTGAGGGGATGAAATGAAGTCATTTAAATGTACGAGTTGTATTTCTTAAACAGCAAGACATTGCCTCTGGCATTTTTTGTTTTAAGGAATGTGTCCTTTGCCCTTACTGTTGTAAAC
>NW_015539915.1:742234-788013 GCF_001515605.1 Sinocyclocheilus anshuiensis
TTCCGACGAGTGCTTGCGGTGTTCGGCCAATCACAATGCACTGGGTCAGCTGGCCAATCAGAGCAGACTGCGCGTGTCGGAAGGAGGGACTTTGTAGAAAACGAAGCTTTTGAGAGAGGCGGGGCATGGAGGACCTACAATAATGCACAGTATTTGAAAAATAATGTGTTTTTTGAACGTTAAAGCATGTCAACATATACTGTTACACCAAATACACAAAATAATGATCTTTAAAAAAGCATCATATGACCCCTTTAAGCAATAGTATTATAAAACATGTGGATCAATAGGGGTTCTATATAAAAAATAAAAAAAACTAATTCTAGTACAAATTGCTTTGCAGCTTCTTTCTACGGAGATGGGTTCGTGCATTTGAAAGCAGTTGAGTTGTCTAGTCAGACGTTGTTCCATGTACGGTTTCGAACCTCTGGACCCAGTGGCCTGCTGTTCTTGGCAGCTGGGGAGACGGACTTCCTCTGGCTGGGGCTGCATTCTGGCAGAGTACAGGTGATTAATTAAATGCATTACATTTAAATGATTTTACTAAAAAGAGATCTTCATATACAACACTTATTTATAGGTATAGACTTTATTGCAACCTGTAATTTGATGTTTTGTAACATTTAATTGCATATTATTTATTAGTTTCTCTTGTATGCATTTTTTAGAATAGAGGATGTATCAATTTCAGTGATAAGTCAAAAACAGAAAGAATATTGTAGTATAAGAATACAGTACAATAATTGTCTAAGATCACTGCAGTTTTGCAACTGCTGTAAGAGGCTGAGATTACTTAGTGAAATGTTGCATATGTCGATCAGTTCAGATGAATCGGCTAAACTACAGTATGTTGAAATCTTATATGAATACTGAGCTTAAATTTATTCCCATCTATGGCAGTTACATTCATCTGACTTGTAATAAGGTACACGCTCAACGCAGATATTTTTTGCCCACAGGCAAAAACAAAAGGCAAGTGATTTCTTGTTGCTTCCAGACAAAAAAGGTCTGTTCATAGTCTAAACCTTCACATGCATCACTGTACTGACAAGTCTTTTCATGCTATGAAATACTGACATGGCGACTCTGTTGCCTGCAGTTAATGTAGTATGAGTTTCTTGGCAATACTGGGAGTAGTTAGCTTTTTAAAAGATTATTTCCTACATTACTATAAAGATCTTCTGTCCATCTCTGTCAGGTGCGGATTCAGCTTGGATCTGGGGAACAGACTGTTCGTTCTGAGAAGGGTTTCCCCTTGAATGATCTGACCTGGCATACATTAGAACTTCAACATGATAATGACAACATCACGCTGACTGTGGACAAAAACTCTATAACATCTGCTAAGATGCCAGGACCTGACTTTGAACTGGATGTCCAGGATGGACTTTTTGTTGGTGGTGTCAGGGATCTGGAAAAATCCTACCTCTCAGCAAATGAAACTCCTTTTGGCTTTCGGGGATGTTTGGATGAGGTTCTGTTCAATGAGCATAACCTCCTGTCCTCCCTTAGGCCTTACTCTGGATACAAAATGATTCATGAAGTGTCACTTGGTTGCAGCCCACAATTTTCAGGCACTGTCAACGATTCTATAAGTTTTTTCAGTTCCAAAGCATACATGTCCCTACCAACATGGGACGTACCCCAAGAGGGTGTATTTGAATGTGAACTGCATACAGTACATTCAGAGGGGATCCTTTTATACAGCTCTGCAGGAAACGGTAACTATTTTGCCCTGGAGATCCAAAAGGGTCACCTTGTTGCTATCATTAAAATAGGTGTAACCAAGACAGCATTGCGTTCCTTGATGGTTGTCAATGATGGGGCATGGCACATTTTGCGGCTCTATTTGTCTCCTTTGAATCTTCAGTTTACCTTGGGTTTGGAGATGCACAATTCTAGCTTTGGGATAAATGCCAGTGCGTTACAGTTTACTGGACCTCTGTTCCTAGGTGGGGTCGATGTCGGCACTTACACAGAAGTCCGCAAGTATGGATTGCTCTCTATGGTAGGGAAGCATATTGGAGGAGGTTCGTTTAAAGGCTGTTTTAGGAATATCAGAGTCAATTACCAAAGGATGGGCCTTCCAAAAGCATTGGTCACCAAGGATATTTCTGTTGGTTGTGAACCACAAAAACAGCTTGGACCCAGTACCACAAGTCCATCAGTTATTACCATAGATTCGGAAAATATCACAGATGCCCTACCTGAGATGGACAAGGAAAATGATCTTTTACTCAAGGATTTGGAGGTTCTTGAAGGTGGACGGGCACCACTTGAGTCTAAACACATTAAGATGAATCTAGAGTTCCGTAAGCTTGGGATCAGCCAGTCGCCGATTATGTTTCGTGTTGAAGAGCAGCCGGTCCATGGGCAACTCCGACTGGATGTTGACCCTGATCTGGGTGAGAACACCTTCAGTATTCTGGATCTCTGGCATGGAAGGGTCATGTATGTCCATGGAGGATCTGAGGACCTACTTGACTTTTTCATGTTTTCCATCTTCACCAACAGCAAAAAGGAAGTGCCTAGCTTTCTCAAAGGGAACCGTCTGCACAGATTTAACATCAGCATCACACCTGTCAATGACGCTCCTGAACTCAGCCTTCCTGAGGGCAGTCTCTTCATTCTTCTAGAGCGCTCAAGACGTCATATGAGCACAGATGTCCTCAGGGTCATCGACCCTGACAGTAACTCCACAGACCTGATGTTCTCAGTCCTTGGAAACCTGAATGCTGGATCAGGCTTTCTAGAGATAGAGGAACAACCGGGCAGAGCAGTTACCTCATTTACCTCATTTTCCTCATTTTCAAGTGATCTAGAGCAGAGTAAAGTGAGTTATGTCCACAAAGGTGTCAAGAACGCCAGAATGGCTATTAGGGTGAGTGATAGGGACAAGTTAAGCAACACAGTGGTACTCAGGATCATCGCTGTTCCTCTAGAACACAAGGTTGCCAACAACACTGGAGTAGAGGTAACCCAAGGTGAAGCAACCTTTATTAGTAACAAACATCTTGCTGTGCAAGTCAATGTTCCTAAACAAGCCGTGGACATTCGCTATGATGTCACAGTGCCACCAATCTATGGTGAGCTTCAAAGGCTGCATTCAAGTGGGCAGTGGAAGCAAACAAGCACATTTACGCAAAAACTTCTGGAAAGGAGCGTCTACGATATCTCAGCACCTTCCATGGGACGCAGCAAAGTAATATCACTGACAGTTTCAAATGCAAAGCCACAGTCGGCTCAGTCATTACGGATGAGTTGTTGTTTTTGATTAGAGTACGCTGGATTCGTTATAGAATCACCAGAAATAAGGTAGAGATAGATGGTGAACAGAAAGTCACATTGACACCTCAACAATTCCATGTTGTTACCAAGGGTGCAAGACTTTTGGAAAATGACCTTCACATTCGTTTATTGACATTACCAAGGAAAGGACATCTTCTTCTCGGTAATAAGATTTTAAAAAAGAACTCAACTTTCAGCCAAGATGACATTACTAATCACAAGTTGCAGTATGAGCTCTTAGAAAGGCCAGTTGATGATACAAGAGACATGTTTCACTTTCAAGTATTCTCAAAATTTGCCCTGTCAGGTATTCATGAGTTCAGAATCAGTATCAAAGCAGATATTCATAACATAATTGTAAAAAATCATGGACTTTCCCTCTTGGAAGGGGAGAGCAAGGTCATTACTAAGGCAATGCTTTTCTCAGAGACACCCAGCTCTAGAGCAGTACACTACACTGTCACCAGCAGCCCTAAACATGGGGTACTGAAAAGAATAAACCCCTCTAATTCCTCTGCCAGCAATGACAGCATAATAGAGTTCACCAATCAGGACATTTCAGAGGAACACATCTTGTATGTCCATGATGATAGTGAAACCACCCATGATGCATTTACATTCCTGGCCTCTTTTGCCTCTCTGAAAAATAAGTCCCAAGGCACGGCGGGTACATTTAATATTTACATCCAGTTGGTTAATGATCAGAAACCCATCCGTGTTGTGGATAAAGTTTTCCATGTGGTGCGTGACAGCCAGCGGTTGCTTACACTGGAAGATTTGTGCTACCATGATGCTGACACAGACTTTGATGACAAAGATCTGCTTTATACCAGACGAAAGATCCCTATGGGTGTGCTGGTCCTGGTAAATGACACCACACACAAGCTTTATCAATTCCATCAGAAGGACTTAGAAGAGAAGAGAGTGCTGTTCATTCACAAAGGGGTGAGTTATGGCCGCTTTGTCCTCTTTATATCTGATGGGAAGCACTACACATCAACACTACTTGAAGTGTCGGCCCATGATCCATTTGTTAAGGTGGCAAACAACACGGGTCTTTTGGTCCAGAAAGGCCAGATGGCCAGTTTAGGAGTTGCTAATTTCAGTATCTCCACTAATATGGATGTCAGGCATGATGAGGAAGTGGTCTTTGAGGTGTTTCTACCACCGAGCCATGGGACTCTTTACTGCAATGATATAAAAGCAAATACTTTCACACAGCATGACTTGAAGATGGGTCATGTAGTGTATCATCACGATGACAGTGAAATACTGGAGGACTTTTTTAACTTCACCAGTAAAGTTAAAGGCCTCCGTTTGGATGTAAGTGTGCCAGTTAAGGTGTTCCTTGAGAGTCATCAGAAGCCTCCAAGAGTCATTCACAATAACCCAATTGTGGTGGAAGAAGGAAAGCCTGTCAAAATCAACAAGGAAATTCTCCAGGTTAGTTTTGCTTTATTAAAATCATTTTCAGATAACTTGGTTATGAAATGTAGACCATTATCTATTTAATGAGTATATGTGGTGTGTTCCAGGTCGTTCAGGAGGATAACAAACCTTTTGAGATTGTGTATACTGTGAAGGTGGCACCCACCTACGGTTTTCTGCGGATATCTATGCTAGAAGAAGATCGCTACCGTGGCAGTCAGGAGAATCCCATCCAAAGCTTTTCACAGGGTGATATCAATGAAGGGCATGTTCAGTATGTTCAAACCGAGCGTGGATATGTTAATGACTCCTTCTCACTTGACGTAACCAATGGCATTCTAATAATCCATGATCTCATAGTCGTAGTGGATATTATCCCCTTGCACATCCCACTAGAGGTGTCCAATATGACCCTGATAGAGGGTTCTTCTAAAGCTCTCACTCAGCACATCATCAAAGTTGTCAACCGGCACTTTCATGGACTCCAAATCTTCTATCTTGTAACCGAGGGGCCTCATCATGGACGAATTGAACACTCAAGGATCCCTGGTGTTCCAATTCCGTCTTTCACAAGGGCTCAAGTGAGTTTATGTTTGTCACTTGTTTACTTTGTTTCTCTTCACTCCCATACAACAAAGGTTAAAACAAGGCAATACATTTATCACAGTTTATACTAGTAAATTAAATATATATAATCATTATGAAAGGATAATATTCACTAGTAGTTTTTATAATAAATGTTGCTACAAAAAAGAATTGTATTCTTTCTTTTGCCACAGGCTGAACAGGGATTCATATTTTATGTCCATGATGGAAGTGAGACCGTGGCTGATAATTTTACAGTGGTGGCCAATAATACAGATATCCGGAAGCAAAGTTTGCCATTTGTGGTTTGTCAGTATAACACCCATAAATGATGAACCTCCAATTGTAACTGTCAACAGAATTCTTAAGGTGAGGTTTTTCCTTTAAGCTAATGTGTAATCTTCTTATATGTATAGTATTTGTGAAATTAAATTGTAAGTTATAAAACAAATATAAAACACACCAAAACAGTAAAACATGACTGCAAACTGGATTTTTCAAATGACAGATTTCATCTTCTTCCCAAAGACCCAACAAATTGGTGCACTAGCACTAAAATAGTGGTACATTCATCTAATATAGGTTTGGCACGTATTGTTTTTCCATTTTCATCATGGAAAAAAGCACTGGTTAAAACCAGCTTAAACTGTGGAGACCTAGACTTTAGATGCCCACTTTGGCCAGCAGGAGGCTCAGTAAACACATTCTAAAATAGCCTCTGGTGTAAAAAAAAAAAAAAGGTTCTAGTGAAAAATGTCAAACCTCACCTGACAAAACATGACCAGAACTGACAGCATCATGTTTCTTTCATTAGGCGTGGGAAGGTTCTGTGACAGAGATAACCACTGAAGACCTCAGTTCTGAGGATACAGATTCTCCTTCTGAGAGCCTAGAATTCATCATCACTCCACCAAGTAATGGGCATCTAGCCCTGAAGAGCGCCCCCTCCAGGCTTGTTCTGAACTTCACCCAAGAGCATATCAGTCATGGCCAGCTGGTGTTTGTACATAGTGGTTAGTTTACGTTATAAAGTGCCCATAAGATTTGATAACCCATTTTCCTTGATCTCTCAGTAGGTCTGTGGTATTTATGTTTTGACAGGTGCCCTGTCTGGAGGATTTCACTTTCAAGTCAATGATGGGGTGAACTTTGCTCCAAGGCAAATCTTCAGTGTTGCAGCCCAATCCCTGGTCATCAGCTTAGAGAAAAATCAAGAGCTCAAAGTTTTCCCAGGTTTGATTTTATTGTGCTTTAAAGACAATTCAGGACTTCTTTGTTGCTGCTTTCTTCAAATAAAGTTAGTAAGGGTGCCGTTCATATGAAGCAATAGGGTAGCAAAATAACAAGATATTGTAGCAGACTGCAGCAGCTGGACTGGATTGTAAAAAGTGAAACTCAGACTAGCCTAATCAAAGAAACAGTAATGGTGCAATTGTCTGTGTGATGTAAAGGATGTATTTCCTGTATCCTTCTACAGGGTCTTCAAAGTTAATTACTGAAGATGAGCTGCTGATAATCACAAATGACTTTGATGATATTTATGGCAATCGCACCATCACGTACACTGTGACCTCACCTCCAAGATTTGGCAGCCTGATTTGGAAACAAGATGAAAATTCCACAGAAGAAATCTCATCCTTTACCCAAAACATGGTATTTATGAAATCTGCTTGAGTTTAGTTGGCTGATGTTAAAATGCGTACTTCTTTTCAAAAGTATGTTCACATGGAAGTGTTCTTCAATTCCAGAGAGGAATTGGTGCAGGATAGGTACTTTGTTAAGACAAAAGCAAACTACTTTTGAGCTAGCGAGTTCTGCTAATGTTTAACATTTTAAATGCTCTACCACAGATGCCATTCAGCATAGATGTTTTGAAGATATATATGATTTCAATGATGTTCTTCCATGTCAAAACAATACAATTTCATGTAACATTATTTGAACATAACATTAAGTTGTTCTGACAGAAATTGTATAGTAACGTATCTGTATAGCCAACAACTTAAGCAAGTCTGCACATGACTGCTGTATGTCATTTTCATCGTCATCACCATCTTCAGCCGAAATTATTTTTTTTTTGGCATCACAATTTTTATTTGGGCAGTAAGAAATTTAGATGTAAACTTCACTCTCTTGCATGTTATCTGAATCAACAACACAAAGGAAATGCAAGAGCATAATGCCAACACTTCCTCATCTTCTAGTAACTTGCTTGTTCTTTAAGCTGATTTATTTTTAAAATGTGATATTAAATAAAATGTATCCACCTTTTTCCTGAACATGGAAGTCTCGCCCAACTCATACTGGAACGATGCTTTACATTTCTGGTCTGTGGTGTTTCTAGCCAAATTCTAGTCAAAACTTATTTTCCGAGCCCGTAATATAAAGTTAAACCTATGAAAATGGTTTCATCACATTATAGTGTCGCACTGTCCATCTTTGTGCAGTTACTCAACAATAGTTGAGTGAGTTGATGACATGGTTAGATGACATGAAGCGACCCACGGTCATTCAGTCGATCTTTACACCATTTTAACATGAATTTCTATGGAGACGGAAACACAAGAGCATCCAAACGAAAGTTAGAATCCATCATGACGCCGCTCATAGGTTACTCAGGAAAAAGGTGGATATGATCATTCTAACTTATAAATAAGCTAAATGACTTGTGTTATTTAAGGTGAAAGAATGTGCTGTGCTGTATGCACAGACTAAACCTGTTTCATGGGCCGCTACAGATTCCTTCACCTTCACTGCGTCATGCCCCCCAGCATTCCTCCAAGCTCATACCTTTAATATCCACATCTCTTATGAAAATACAGGCCCGGAGCATAGGAGTGCACTCTTAACAAATACTGGTAATGATTTCTGACTTCTGGTTATTTTAATTTGGAAAACAATTTAAAAATATATGATTACCATTACATTAACAACACTAACATTCATGTTTATTATTTAGGTGCTGTTGTCACTGAGGGTAGTAGTGTTCTCATTGATAAATCAAAATTGGATGCCGCAAATGTTTTGGGAAAATTAGATGAAGCGGAACGTAATTTCTCTGAGGTCTGGTATGAAATCACCTCTCCATCCCACCATGGTACAATTGTTGTAGGTGAAAAGAACCTGACACATGAAAGACCAAAGTTCTCTCAATTCAACCTCCATAAGCATGGAATCATATACATACATGACGACTCAGAGACCACTCATGATAACTTCACCTTTGACGTGTGGCTAATCCCCAAAGGAAAGCCTGCTCAGCGACCTCAGAATACAGATTATATAGTATCTGAAATATTTAACATCACTGTGACCCGTTAATGACCGGCCTCCTGTGCTCAAGACAGGATCCCCTCGACTCAAAGTAGTCAAAGGGGACACCGTGACGTTGGATCCTGAGAATCTTTATGTGGAGGACCAAGACACTCCACCTGAGGAACTTTATTATACTGTAATCAGCAAGCCCAAAAATGGCTTCCTTGCTTTGGAGGGTCAGCTCAATAAGTCTTATCAGCACCTTCACCCAAGCTGATGTAAATCAAGGAAGGGTGCACTTTGTACAAAAAGGGGAACTCTCATCAGGGGTCATCTACTTCAGCATCACTGATGGATTCCACAGACCACTCTACAAGCTCTTCAGTGTAGAGGTAGAGAATATCACCATCAGTGTGGTCAACAACACTGGACTGACTCTATTGCAAGGCCAGACCACAGTGACTCTGACATTTGAGAACCTGGCCGCAGTGTCTAATGAAAGACATGCATCCATTAAGTATTTAGTTACAAGCCCACCAAGTCATGGGAGTGTCATGGTTATGGAAGAACCGGTCACACACTTTGACCAAGAGGACCTGCACACCGGCAGAGTATTTTATAACATGAGTGACCTGTCATCCCCTCGAGACTGCTTTGAGTTCATGGTTTTCACATCTGAGAGTAACCTGACCAACCAGGTGGTCAACATCACAGTCAACCCACTGATCCACCTTGGAGAGCATGTCAGGATCCCAGATGGCATCCCAGTGAAGCTACGAAAGGACGTCCTGGATGCAACAGAATTGGCCTCCCTTAGTGCTAGTGATCCCATTTTTGAAATTCTTGAGCCACCGAAACATGGAAAGCTAGTCAAAGTCACATTTGACCTTGGAGGAGCCTCTCACTTGGTGGAGTCCTTCTCATTCAGGGATGTGGAACAAGGCAGAGTGGCTATTGAGGAAAACATCAACTTCCATGCCATTTATGGCAACACAACAGCACCCAGGTACAACATCACAGCGGTCCATCCACTTAATGACTCATTTGTTTTCCTTTTGAAGGCAGCCAACGTCCAGCCTGCCATGGGCGAATTTGTGTACCTGGTATTACCTTATGACCCTATTACAGGGAAGCATATGCTTTCAGAGCCGACCAAGATGCCGACGTTGAACAGAACAACAAATGCTATGTACCCTCCATCTCACATAGATCCATCAACAAGACCACACAGGACTGCTTCAAAGCTAAAACCTCGAAACCGCTGGGAGAACCACACACGAAGCAGATCCACGGTTCCTCACGTGCACCGTACCACTATGAGCAAGTTGGACCCCTCCCCGAAAAATACTTTGGTGAGGATGGAGTCTTTACCGAGACCTGCATCTGATCCCCTGCTCATCATCCTGCCACTTCTGGCCTGCCTCCTCCTGATTGTTATTCTTGTGGTTCTCATACTTGTCTTCCGGCACCGCAGGGAAAAGCAGGCCCACCCGGCAATGATACAGGATCTGAAAGGGAACCCTGGTGAAGATATTTTAGCCAGAGGCCCGTATCTGGGTCAGCCTGAGAGAAGTCTCACTGTTCCTTCGGTTATAGTAACCCCCCTCACTCCGAGTTGCCCGGATAGTCCTATTTTACAGGAAATACATGATGCAGCCTTGGTGCCAGCAGTTGAACAAGCTGTGTCTCCATTTCTCCTTTGCACATGGAATCCACTTAACCCTGATTCTGCCCAGCAATGTTCACCAGCAACACCACCCCTTAAACAAAACCAATACTGGGTTTGACTCCACTCTTTTTATCACATCCAGATGTTGCTTGAACCAATTTTGTGAACTATCATTGTGCATGACCATGATCAGAGACAAATCTTAGCATTACTGGCAGAAGAAAGTAAGCTTCTAAGTTTCATACCATACATGGAGGAACTTAAATATCTAATCATACTATTGCTGCCATTTGGTTTTTAACCTTGCAGACTCTGAAGGTCTCTTGGCTTAGTAACAAGGGAAAGATCGCCAAATAACTACAATTTTAACATACATTTTTGATGTTAATCCTATTTTTTCAGTTTTGTCCTGCCAGTTTAAATGTTTTTGTGGTTTTTATATTTTTTGTTGTTGTTTTGTTTCTTTGTTTACAAAACATAGATGGCCACCACATCTTATTACAGGGTCAGAATATTTTGCAGTTATATTTTCCAGTATACAAAGTCAGAAAAAATGTGCAAAAATGGTACCTTTAGCTGGTCACTGGGCAGGACCCTCAAAGGTACACTTAAGGTACTAATATGCACCCTTTATGGGTAGATAAGGTACAAAGGTACACCTTTGAGGGTACTACCCCAGTGACAAACAATGGGTTTTTGCACATTTCTTTGATTATGTGCTATGGATAGAACGAATGAACAATGTTTAATTCAGTTCACTGAATATAGTATAAGCCAAATGTTATCATAAATTTAAATCCTTTGCCACATTTTAGAGGTCAAACACCACAAGTGTTTACATCCAGTGTTCTTGGTTTTTATAAAATACTGATATAGGTCACTATTCTACTTAACCCTTCATGTAGTAACAATACATTATTGTTTTAATGATTATAGGATTGCTAAAATAATAAAGTATTGTTATTACATGTAAGCCTACAGGTAAGTGGAATAGGGAAGGTAAAGTTTAATTCAGTTTATTTGTTATTATATATAGTGCAAGATATAGAATAACTACTACTTCTACAAGATAACTAAACTGAATATTTCTTTCAGTTTCTCTCTAAATGGTTTTCAAAAAGCACTATAGCTTCATGCTGTACCCTAATGCCTTATGTTTATTTATATGGTCACATTTGCTGTAAACATAGTCTGTCAGAAAGTAATGAAATTGAAGAGAGAACTGAAACTGCTCAAAGGTGCATTTTAAAGAAGTGTCTAAAATTTAAATATTATGCTGACCACAAAAACAAAACCTCCCTCAGAAATATTGCACCATCATTTTTACATTCCTAGCAAGATGGCATTAGCAGGAGATACAACAGAAATGTGCTGATATTGACAATCTGTGTTTGTTATCTTGTAATACCTATAATTTACTATGGGCTACAGATTTATGAATGTTTACATGTAGGTGTGTATTTATGTCTGTGTGATAGAGAAAGTATCTCTGAGTTAGATGCATTAATGTAAAAATGATTGTCATTACATGTATAAATCTATGAAATAATAAATGATTGCTTTTTTTTATAATCCTTTGGCCAGTTTTGAAATGTAACAAAATAATATTTATGATTAATACAGTATATAAAATATATTAGTGTAGTTAAGAGTTAGGGTTGAATTGCATTACATTACTTGTAATTAATATAGCACCAAATATTGATATGAACAGTGGTTCATAAAAACACAAATGAACAGTGTAGTCATTCATTTTCTCCTTAGCATTATTATTAGCATGCGCAATATGTGTGGGCTTGTTAGTGATCAGGGTGTGGGAATAAATTCTTCATGATTAAGGACCTGAGTGTGTGGAAAGAGAAGCCTAACTTTAGCTCTAATAAATAATTCAAACGCAGTGAGAGATTGACTGCTCCGGGCAGCTCTGGTTTTTCTCCCTAGTAAGCACAGAAACTAATGGTACAATCTTTTTTTCCCATTTTTATTATTTTTCAACGGTTCTTAAAACCTTTTTACATGACGGACCATTTAAAGAGCAAAACAAAAATTGCGAAACCCCTAACAACTCAAATCTCATGTGGGGCGCTCATTGGTCATCCTTTTTACCAGTTTGTTTTTGTTCTTCTTTGAAATGAACTAGACCACTACTGTTACTGAATTTACACAAGCCAACTATTCTCAAGCTAAAAATTTGGAATAAACATTGATAATATAACTGTTACACTGACCTGTAACAGCTATATTATCAAAGTGATACAACAGTAACAATTTGTCAAAATTGATGTTAACATAATCAGTTGATTGTTGTATTACTAATAATTAAGTGTTATGAGTTTATTAATTGGATAATTAATTTAATGTTGGTGCTTTTTGTCAAATAATATCTGTATTTAGGTCTGTTTTGTTAAACCAGCCAATAACAACTGGCAGACCACTGGGAATCTTTCACGGACCACCAGTGGTCCACAGTTTGAGAACCGCAGTTCCATTTTTTTAAGGTTTCACTTCAATTTTACTTGCTCATACAGCTGGTAACGGTCTTGAGCGCTTAAAATATTTCCTCTAAGCTCTCATTTGCTGTACTTTAACTAAAATACTTATGTTGTAACATGGGAGAAAAAGTCTAAACTGAATAATGAAAGTGCTGGTAAACTAGTACTGTGAGGGATCCACTCTGCCTCGTCTGGAATGTCCTCTAGATAAAGAGGGTTCAGCCCATGTTTTCTAGGTCATTGTTCCTTTGCACTTCTCCTCCAGGGCTGAGAAACTGTCTCATCTTTCTCTTGCAAGCTCTTAATGTAAAACAGACACAGGCCTCTCCTTCAGAGCAAATTAGACTGACAAGGATCATAAACAACCGTACTTGACAGACAGACATAATAAGGCATTCAAATGCATAATGTATCTTTATATCTGTATTAAAATTAATTGGAATCAGAGGACAGTTCAGAAGACACAAATGCCTTTAATTAACATCACCACAGGTCCAGGGAATGAGTCCATTGACAGAATCGTATCAGTACAGGCACACAATTATAAGTCAGTAATCTGTTTTGTTTATATCGACTGTAACTACTAAGCCGATTAAAATGTAAACTTAAAACTGTGGTTATGTTTCAAGGGTTTCAACTCAAATCAATTATGACTTATGTATAATCAGATTATATAGTATTCTACATTTTAAGGACCACTGTCAATTTCTGGCACACGTCATCATTTTTTGTTCTCAAAGCCACCCCAAACACTACTACAAGACAGTAAGTGTACTTTCATGAGTCTATAATAAAAAGGCTGCGTATTTGTTTTATTTCAGTTCTCTCACAACAGTGTGGGAATGTAACGTACTAAGCCTGGTCATACATGTCCAAGGCTTCCTCCAACTTGCCTGTGATTTTCTGAAAGAAGCTGATCTGCTGCTGTAAGAAATGCTGCATCTGTGCTTTGAAGTCACGCACACGAACGCGATGAAAGTGCTGGATCTCAGCTAGCGTAGCGCAGGAGATAATGTTGCAGCGGTCGTGGATGCCTCCACCTGCAATGCCATCTTTTTCCTCCCCGTGTTTCTGGCTCTCCTTGGCCTTAGTGAGGGCTCCTGCAGAAAGACAGAAGTGAACAGAAAGTAAAAAAAACAAAACAAGGAAAGCAATAGTTTAGTTAAAGTATTAAAATCTACAACACCCAATCACATCTGCAAAAACACACATGCACTCTTTTGAACACATTAAACTGCAAGCTCAGTCCAGTCAGGCTTCTGATTTATGACTTACAGCTTTCTTTGGAATTTCTCAAGGAGAAATCAATATTCCCTGTGCACTAGAAGTCATCTTGAAATTACCTCTTATTAACATTCTAATTTCACATTCCTGGTCTTATTGCGCTGGATTCAGTGCATTAGTATCCAAATAAAACAATGTGATAACTTGCTCTGCCTCTGAAACAATATTTCTTTGTGCATCTGACTTCACAAATACCTTCTGCTTTTCACCCCTCCATTCTGACATGCAACGCCTACTTTTCATGATTCAATCAGTTCCAGATGGAAAAAAATCCTGGCCTACATTTTTTTCTCGCCAAATATCACGTTTCACCCTGGGATATTTCTGATTATGGAAGTAAAATAAGTTGTGAATGTAGTTTCACATCAACGTTAAGAAGACAATCACATACAGTACATAAAATGTTTTTACATCCAAGGCATCAGAATAACTATGTATGTTAAAATGTAATGTAAGCGTTCACAGCTCCCCTGTGCTGGGGCCCTAAGTTTAGGATTAGAGCCTTCAACAAAAGCTTTCCCAATCCCAGCATCAGTTGTTTTATGTCGACAAGCAATTTCTCATACAAAACCGCATTAACTATTTGCGTCATATAAACCTAGACATATGATTCTACAGAAAAGAATGACATCAGTCAATTTCATGTCACAGTAAAGGAAAAACTGATTAGTCTGAAGTACACACTTCCCCCACTAAAGGGATGTGGGAATTACAACAGGGTTGGCATCATTCCACCATACCAACACACATCTCAAGCTGCATGAGCTAGCAGGCCTCATATGCTCCCTCTCTCTCAAACCAGGGAAAGATCAGGACATGTCATTTGACATACTACTGAGAACCTGTTGCTTTGTGCCATTTGCTATTAGGTATAAAAAGTTAATAAATCTAAAAAGCAAACCATTTTACATCAGCAGCTAGAACGCCATCCATCTATTTCAGTATGAATAAGATGCTTCTTTAGTTTCATGAAATAGCAGTTTATGATTCTGATTTAGGTTTCCACTTAAATATTAACTTGACGTGTGGTGGGTTGACTGGATAGTGCGTCACTTCTTTAAGCAGATGGCATGCACATAAACTACTAACCTACTGACCTATATTCATTTTATGGCATGCCATTCTGACAAGTGGTATTTGAGCAAATACATGAGAAAAATCCCAAACCTTTCTGAACATGGAAAATGTCTGGAAAATTTGCAAGGTGGCCCTGGTAAATCGCTAAAAGATCGGAAATTGGCTCCAAATCCTGACGGGGCTGCTCTGCAAAGTAATCCCCAATGGTCTCGTAGACTTCTCCAGTGTGTGCCATGGCCTTGTTTAATGGAGCTGAATATACTTGCTGGTCGAATTCAAAGGCCTGACTTAGGAGTCTGAAAGACTGTCCAACTCTCTGATATTCCTTTTTAAAACCAGTGTTCTGCTTTCTGGCAAATTCGTTAATAGTGACGTTGAGCTGTATGATGTTTTCGTCCATTTTTTTGGTGAACATTTTGAAACCATCTACATTGCTTTCCACCTCTTGTAAATCAAGCGGTAAAGCTGGAGGACAGATAGTGAGGAAGAAGTTAGCGCCGACTAGGTCGTCCTTCTCAGCCTTTCGCTTGCCTTGCTTCCAAGCTTTTTCGTCGTTGCTGCTGCAGGTGAGAAAATGCTGGAAAACGTCACACTTAGATAAAATAGGATGACTTGTCATGTGATTCATCCACCATATTAAACCTTTTCTCCTCTTTGAAATGAAATCCTCTTCGAATCGACCCGTGGCTTGTTTTTCAGGCAAGTGAGGAACCGAAATGACAGGGAATTTTTCTACAAGCCGTGCATAAAGCCAGTCAAAGTGCTTGTATCTTCTATTCACCTGGTTTTGAGTATGACTAGGCGTGAGTCCGTAGGACATATAGCTCTTCATTCCTTTGAATTTGGTCTGTTTTGTAGGATCGTCGATAGTGCAAGTGAATGGATACGGGTTCTCTTGCCATTCGGGACCGTATTGGCCCATAACCACAAATATTTTGTCTCCATCTCTGACCAAACCTGAAGCTTCACCCAAAACGAACGCCTCACCGCCTGACTTTACAAAGGTTGAAAACCTATTGAGATTTTTCCCAACTGTTCCTGTGCTTTTGGACTGTTGCGCACTACCACGTCGAGAAGCTGAGGTGCTTGTCATGGGATATCCTGCCCGATTCCCGCGTTTTTCAGGTGTTCCTCCGTGTTCATCCGCCGTTCCGCCGTCATCCCAGTCATCGTCCCAATCCTCGTCGCTTCCCTGGCTCGTGTCAAAACTGTGTCGCTGTTGCTGAAGATGCCCCTGGTAAACAGCGGAATGAGTGGGAGTCGATTCATTTGAGGTGTCCCTCCTCTGAGGACTAGTTTGGCAGTAATAGTCCTGACTGGCGGACGTCCCGTTACCGTGTAGTGATGTGTCGGTCCTTATAATCTCCACGTATGATGCAGGGAAGAGTCCCGTCTCACCTCTGCTGTTCGTGCCCTCCAACCAACCATCGACAACCTCTTCACTACTCAAAGCTAGAAGTTCCTTCTCTGCCACAGAGATCTCGCCGGGATTTTCAGAGATAAAGTCGTATAAAGCTCTCGCAATGAGCGCCATAGTTGTGTGGAAACGCTTTGCAAACTCAGTTTACAAAGTTACAATACACTCTCCTCCGCGCCGTCCCGTTAAATCAACCTCTTCAGGAATTTACGCTGTCTGTTTTCTACCAAAACACGTCGAAAACTTTTGAAGACATTATCCCGTGAAAACTGATTGAAGTTCCTCTCAGAAGAGTATTGAAACAGTGGGTTTTGTGTAGCCTACGCCTGTCTGTCTCCGCTGAATGCGCTCTGTGGTCCGGGGCAGAATAATCGAGGGTGGAGCCAATCAGAATAATCAGCCCGGGGTCACGAATAAACCCCAATGACCCTTCATGGACCAATATGACTGAATGTAAACTTGTTCTTATCGAAGACATGTCATCTTTATATCATTATATGTTATTATTAACGCATCGTTACATTTCATAACATTTTTATAATAACGTTATCATAATATCATGACCAGTATGGATAGCACTATCTCTATCCGTAATTAGGCTATTTATAACTATTAGAATGTTCATTAATATATATATATATATTTTTAACATTTAATGTAAAAATTATTGTTAACTGAATACTGCGTAAAATATTTTCAAGTGTAACTATTTTTTTCTCTTGTACTTTGTAAAAAATGCTCAGTATGTATCGGTATCAGTAATTATTTATAACTAGAATGTTCATTAATAATTTTTTTAACCATTTTTAACCATTTAATGTAAAAATGATTGTTAACTGAATTAATAAATCATATTCCCAAGTGTAACGTCTTTTTCGCTTGTACTTGTAAAAAAAAAAGCTTTTATAGTTCACTTAGCCTGGATTGGGCGTTAAGAGGATGATGTGTTGATTAAAACGATTATCAACATACTTCATTGGCTGAAAATATATAAAAGGCTAAAGGCCTAAACGGTCATAAAATTCACTGTGCCAAATTTAATGTAATCATAAATAGACACTACTTATGAAAAGTAGCCTAAAACATGAAAAATACTTCTCAAACATGCATGTCATCTAAACTCAATTTGTGTCAAAACTGAAATTTTATTGCACTTTGTTATTATGGCCAAATGAGTTACTGGTCAAACATTGCTTCAAAACGTTTCATACATAAATAAACATGATATGCAATATGTTAAAACATTATGAGAACGCCTAATTTAGGTATTTTTTAATTGATAATCATGTTTTTAAATTAGGTCTTTAGCATAAACAACATTTATTTGTATGTTTCTACTTTCCCCTTATTTTGAATACATTTTCCAGTCTAGCCTACGCTACTTGTTCTGTACTAAATTTCTAAATGTGTATATTATACTTAAAGGTAAACACAAAAAGTTATGCATTATGAAAAAACTAGCAGCAGGTCGCGTTTCTATGGACATATGATCTCAGATTACACAACACACTGTAGGTATCCTGCCAATCTTTCTGAAGAATAATATATTACTTTAACCAGCAGATGTCACCGTCAAACAAAAATCTGGCACAATTAGTTCCTTGTCACGTGATGTAAAAGGACCTGTAGCCTCACAGCTTAGATACGATCTACTATCACGTGATCGCTCAGAATTTCGTAAAACCAGCACGTACCTTTTTTTTTATTTTAAATTTTTTTTATTGCAAACAATTCAGAGTTGACATTAATGAATAACAACTTTGCATACATTACACATAATGTATCAACAATACATCCAATGTCATCTGAACATATGGAAGAGAAGAGAAGAAAGAAAAAATAAGTTGATAATGACTGTTAAAAGAGAAAGATGCATTTAAACAGCTTTTTTTATGAACATGAAGAAAGGCAGGAACAGAACAAATAAAGAAAAGAGGATTTAAAAAAATAAAAAAACAAAACAAGTATTAATCACGGTACATGAAAGATCTCATATCTCTTCAAAAAAGAAATACACTTTTTGTTATCAATTACTCTTAGTGATTTAATTAACTGTTCTACTTCACATAAGAAATCTATAAAAGTAGGTATGTTCTTAAGAAACCTTTGTTTGTTAAAATAGAATTTTGCCACAAGGATAAGAAAGTTAACAGCACATTCTAAAGATTTGTTTTGGTTTTCAAAAAAAGACCAGCACGTACCTTATTAATATTACACAAAGACAGTCATTACGTTAAAAGCGTCGAAAGGGTGGCCACTTATATAAGATATCGATTTAAACAATTAAAACGAGTAAGAAACGAGAAAGCATTTCAATCCATGTTGGATGAATGAACGTGATATTCAGCGTGACAGTGACGTCACGTGGACGTCGTGATGCACACACACAACAAACAGCGCCTCTCTCTCCGCCCACACCATTAAACCAGCGCATTCGCCGTACATACATCTTAGTCCGAATTATTACGACTTAAAATACATATATAGTAATGTTCTGAATGTATTTAAAGCCTGAATCTTTTATTTTACCTGGACGTGTTTTAGTCATATAATCGTTTGTAGGGTTTACAGAGGAAGAGGAGTGCACAGCTAACGCTGCTAGCCGCTTTATTCATATATTATTTTCCACATCTGAGAGGCGGGGAATCCAAAGCCAAAGCTGTCAAAACATCGAGACTTTTGGATGCATTCAATTAACAGCAGCGTTTCATTTCATAGTCGCCTAACCACTTATATAAGATATCGGTTTAAACAATTAAAACGAGTAAGAAACGAGAAAGCATTTCAATCCATGTTGGATGAATGAACGTGATATTTAGCGTGACAGTGACGTCACGTGGACGTCGTGATGCACACACACAACAAACAGCGCCTCTCTCTCCGCCCACACCATTAAACCAGCGCATTCGCCGTACATACATCTTAGTCCGAATTATTACGACTTAAAATACATATATAGTAATGTTCTGAATGTATTTAAAGCCTGAATCTTTTATTTTACCTGGACGTGTTTTAGTCATATAATCGTTTGTAGGGTTTACAGAGGAAGAGGAGTGCACAGCTAACGCTGCTAGCCGCTTTATTCATATATTATTTTCCACATCTGAGAGGCGGGGAATCCAAAGCCAAAGCTGTCAAAACATCGAGACTTTTGGATGCATTCAATTAACAGCAGCGTTTCATTTCATAGTCGCCTAATCTCGGGACTTCTGTTTTCCGGAGACAACAGCCAGAAGCTATCGAGGAATTACATGGATTATCTGGTAGATTGTTTTTTTTATTTCTTTTTGAAGATGGCCAGAATCTGTAGGATCAGGTGTCTTGTTTTCATTGCTGCTCCCACAATTTCTGAACCTTGGTCGGGATTGTTTTTGAACAGTTCTGTTTTGTTTGCAGATATTACATATACTCACTAGATGGGTGAAGTCACTTACAGTTTGCTGTTTGTTTCGCTTAACAGCAAACCTAAGCCAATAGAGACGGGTGTCCAGCAAACATAGTTCTGAGCACTATTAAAAAAAGGTCTTTCCTGATATACCAACAATTTTGGCCATCTCCTTTATGCTTTTTAGCTATTTTTGCTCTGCCTTTTTGAAAAAATGTAAACGAGTATGTATGCAGTTAGATCAGTATAATTTTCACATTAGATGTAATGTACAGTAGTTTGCTGTAAGATAAGGTCATTTATTATGTCTGCAAAACTAATTTCATTTGCTGCACTTATCCGAAATCAGGTAACAAAACTATGCAAGTATTAAAGGAATAGTTTAAGAACGCGAATTCTGACATTATTAACTCACCTTCATGTCCTTCAAAACCTGTACGACTCCCTTTCTTCCTCTGAACACAAAACAGCTAACAGAATGTCCAAGCTGCTCTTTTCCATACAGTGAAAGTGAATGGTATGGAAGCCCGTTTTCACCACAGGATAAAAACAATATTGTCTTCTGCGCACAATTCAGACTTTGTTTCTAGCAATTCGGAGGAGAAAGTCAGAATTGCAAGTTTTTGCAAAAAAAAAAAAATGTTAAAAATTTGTGATTTTTATTTTATTATTTTTTTTCTGTTAGTTGCGAGCTTATCTCACAGTCACAATTCTGACTATTCTTCTCAGAATTGTGAGTTTATATCATGACAACACCAGTGCCCTTTCACTTTCATTTTGTGGAAAAGAGCTTTTGTGTTCCTCTGAAGAAATAAAGTATAGGTTTCAGAAGAATTGAAGGTAAGTAAATGATGGCATAAATGTCATTTTTGGGTAAACTATATTTAAGTCACATATATCAATGATATAGGTATAGTTAGATATCTGCATATTCCCTGACACGTTTACAGATATTTGTGTGTTCTCGTTACATTTGGAGCTTATAATTTGTTTTCAAAATGAACACCCTTTAATGTGACCTTGTTACAGTCTATTTTAAATTTACTACAATTACCTTTTATGACATTTCTTTTCATCTAGATATTGTAGTGACATAAACAGCCACTTGTGTTGTGGTTATCACTCCATGAATGAATTTACCTGGCATGATATATGGTCACAGATCACGTCTAATCATTTTATAACATTGCTTATTATCAGCTTATTTGGCCTTGGCGTGACCTCTTTCAAAGTCCTTTTTAGCACCATTCGTGTTATATAATTTGCCTACAATATTCAGTGATAATAACAGTTTCACAGGAATGCTGCTGTACTGTCGTGTTGGTGCCGCTCCACAGTGTGACAGTATTGAATTACGGTGCCAGTAAACTTCTCGCACATTCAGCGCTTTGATACTTGACTTGGACATATGCAGCGAGGTCACAGGGGTGTTTCCTTTGGGATATTCCGGTCAGGATTCTCAGAATAGAACCATTTCCTCAAGAAACAGAGCTGAAAAAGAGACGGGAAGTGCTGGCAGTGTGCGGATTAAGAGCATGCTTGATTATGTAAGTATTTTTGTCCGGACAAATCACACTTTTTAAGGACAAGAGGATGTTGTTTCTCACTCAGGTTTTTCTTCAGTTGATGCATTATAAAATCGAAGGGTCTTGTACTTCTTGAGGGTAAGACCTACTTTTATTTCACTAGAATGTGGAAACTGGGTTGGACTAAAACAAACCACATGTGCACACCAGCATATATTTGTGGTTAACAGGTTGTACACAACTGTAAACAGACTTTATGCCCTTTTCATCAACAGTTTGCTTAGAAAAAAGGTTTTAGCATGGTCAGTGAAAGCTTTATCATTGTCAGCTCTTGGGATTCATGCCATGCACAGTTGGTTCCCCTCTCCCCGAAATGGGTGGAGCTTAAATCTGTGCCTTTTAGTTGGCATGGAAACCACATCATTGTATCTACGTTTCTGGTATGTTTTTCCAGAGCAGAGAGTTTTCCTTCACGCTTTTTATGTGCTGGCCATCCGTGCCCAATGGTTTTAATGTTTGCTTTGAGTTCTAACTGTTCAGGTTTGAGTTCATTCTTCTGGGTGTCCCCACGGTTTTCCATTATTAAAGGACACAGTGGATTCAGTGCAGAATCTTAGCTCGGTTTAATTATGGATCTGGCCTCATTTGCTCCAGGCTCTGCTGATTTAGAAATGAATGGGCACAACAATGATCCTACTGTATTGTGTTCTGTTCCCTGACTCTGTATAGTTAATTTATGAGAGGAATAATAATGTATTCAAGCATTTGTCCAACAGCCGTTTTTTGGTGTCCCTCTCATTAAATCAAGCTGGATCGCATACAGCTGCTGTATTCTTTTAATCCTTTCAAATGTTATTCATTTTACGGACAGCCCAGCTAATTTACAGCCAAACCGGAAGCTTTATTTAATGGTTAACTGAGGGACTGAGGTCAGACGTCAGCAGAGAGTATGTCAGGTTGCTAGTTTTTGGGCAGTTAAGCATGTTTTATTTTTTAATTTAAGATAATTATTTTTCATGAGATAAAAAGTCCATACTTCCTATCATGTGTCTTTGGAAGGCAGTGTTTTGGAGACAGGACATGTGGTTGATGGGGTGAAGGCGTTATTTTAGATGTAATTAGCGAAACAGTTTAAATTGCTTAATAACAAGTTCTCCCGCTTGTTATCCGGTTTAGGCACATCCCACTCTGTATTTTCACATTATTCCATGTTTTTTTTATTGCTCTCATATCTGCCGTATTTTTAGATTACCTTTGCCATCATCTGGCGCTCACTTAAAGTTAATCTTTAAATGCACAAATAATTTAATAATGTAATCTTCAGCAGAAAAAAATCATAGCGTACATTACAATGTTGTGACACCTACATTTTCTAGCATTTGAATTTATTGGTTTTAGTTTGTAGTGTTTTATTTATTTGTTTTATTTTTTAATATACATTAAAATTGAAAGGTTATATATATATATATACACACACGTATTCACGTATTTGTACTGAAAATTTTTGGTACGGGTCTTTCGGTTCGGTGTGTACCGAACAAATTATTAAATTTTTCAGGAAATTCAGACAATAAATGCCGTTTTGGTGCTCTTTGACGTGGCATGCCAGGTCGCTGTATAAACACCTCAGTTTAAACGGCAGCACGGAGTCAGCGTTATCCCTTCCTCTTTACTTAGTTTTAACGTGAAATAAACATGAATGAACATCTTATGCCTCATGTAATCACTCAATCAGTGCTTCAATCGCGGAAAAAGCTTGTAAACAAAATGTCACATAGCATTTCATTTACTTCAGGCAAGTCATCAGTGTCCACAGTGTGTTCGCTAGAGAAAATATTAGGCTATATGCTCATTATATTTTACTTTACCTGTTAGTGATGTCTTAATTATTTAATGTATGTTTAAATAAATCTTTTATGAAACAAGTTATGACAGCCACTGTGTAAATTATTATATTTTAACAAGAATTTGTATAATTTAGAAGTTAATTTAAAAACTACAGTGTGCAATTTACATGTTTGCATAAAATGTTTTAATTTGAGTGCTGATTATTATAGTTAAAAAATAAATAGTAATTAAATTTAAGTTTGGGCTCTGTTGTAAATTGTAACCTTATAGTAATGTAAAAGAGCTCACTATAGTTTAGAGCAGAAGCTGAGGTAAATTTTTATCCCTAAGAAAATTAATTATAGGCCTAATTTAATTTATTTGAAGAAAGAGCAATTTGTTCGGTAAACTATTGTTTAATTTAAAGGCAATTTTCCTCCTGCTGTACCAAAACCATACCTAACCATGACGTCAAAACCAAGGTACGTACCGAACCGTCATGTCTGTGTACTGTTACACCGCTTATATATACTGTATATTATTATTTAGCAGTGATACATTAAATTGCTTAATAATGACAGTAAAGACCTTTACATTGTTACAAAAGATTTACTATTTTAAATAAATTCTTGTTTTATTGAATATTTCACAAAAATATTAAACAGCACAAATGTTTTTAGAAGCATTGATAATAAAACAAATATTTCTTGAGCAGAAAATATTAAATTGGCATATTAGAATGATTTCTGAAGGATCATTTGGCACTGAAGACAGGAGTAGGCCTAATGATGCTCAAAATTCAGCTTTGATCACAGGAATAAATTCTATTTTACAATATATTATACTAAAAATTGTATTTTAAATTGTAATAATATTTCACAATATTACTATTTTACTAATAAATGCAGCTTTGCTGTGCATAAGACTGAAAAATCATTAAAAAAAAGTTTTACCGATCACAAACTTTTGAGCTGTCGTGTTTTTTTTTTCTCTAAATAATCACCAGGCTTTTCCATCACCCATCATACCACTCACCCCTCTTTAAGAGTATGTGAAATCTCTTCATCCTAAAGAGTAAAGCAGCTTCTTGTTTTACTTAATGGACTTTTATTATCATAGCTTGTGGACCTTGATATTGTGAGTGAAACTGGATCAATGGCAATGGATTTTATGTTAATGGTTAGTGCTGTTCTATTGCATTTTATGACAGAAGGCAATGACTATTCACTGTTCTTATGGACTATTCTAGCGTGTTGAAGCCATTAAGCTAAAAAGTCAGAATTATTATGTTTTTATGTTTCATTGTAAGTTGACGGTTGTATTTTTATGTGAAAAATCATATTGCTCATGGAAAATATGTGTCCGGGAACATTGTGTTTGAATTGTTTGTTTAACTTTCACCCTGGTGAGCATTAAAGCCTTGGTTTGAGTTTAACTGCCAAAAGCAACAGCAGTAGTTGTGAGTGCGGCTGACTGTTTGAGCGAGAGAGCAAGTCGGGCAATGCAATGAGGAAGTCAGTGACTAGAAGTAAAGATCCAATGATTTACTATTATAAAGACACTTTATTGGCTGCTGCAAGCACTCAAATGTATTTGATTTCCTGTGATTGAATCCTTTAATAGTGATAAAAGCCAGCATATGTTGGGTTTTGAATGGGATGCTGTGTGCTAATGTCCAAAAGATGGTTCTTAAAGGCTTAGTTCATCCAAAAATGAAAATTGTGTCATTAATTACTCACCCTCATGTCGTTCCAAACCTGTAAGACCTTCGTTCATCTTCGGAACACAAATTAAGATATTGTTGATGAATTTCGAGAGCTCTCTGACCCTCCTATAGACAGCAAGGACTGCAACGTATGTACGCGGATAGTATACGTTGTTTATGTTGTTTATGCTTTGATCTGAACGTAAACAATGTATCCACGTACATACGTATCCACATTGCATACGTTGTTTACATATGTGTTACTCTCCAAAATGGAGCTATCGGGTGACACGGAGGAGACGAATTGTTGAATAAAGTCGTTATTTTTGTTTTCTTTGTGCACAAAAACTAGTCCTATTCTCGTAGCTTCGTAAAATTACGGTTGAACCACTGATGTCACATGGATTATTTTAACGATCTCCTTGCTACGTTTCTGAGCCTTGATTGTTAGGATCCTTGCTGTCTATGGGGGGGTCAGAGAGCTCTCGGAATTCATCAAAAATATCTTAATTTGAGTTCTGATGATGAACGAAGGTCTTACAGGTTTGGAACGACATGAGGGTGAGTAATTAATGACAGAATTTTCATTTTTGGGTGAACTATCCCTTTAACTAGCTGGGCTGATTTGAAGATTTGAAGCATCTTCTATTGTAATCTCAAACTTATGAACTTGTTGCCCTGTGGTTTTGGACTAAATTATGCACTGATGCGATTAAACAATCACCTCTGCATTGTGTATCTTGATTGCTTAATACCATTGGAGACCATCTTATCATTGCACTCATTTGTAGCGCCAGTACTTACGATTGAACTCCAAATCTATAACACCGGAGACCGTTTTCTGCCATTCCTAAATGCTTTATAATTAGCTCAAGCGTATTAGATTTCCAAAACTCTCAGGCTCTCCAAAATTAGAGTGGCCCTCTCCCTGGCCTGGTGTATTTTCAAACTATCGCAGCTTGGATAAAATTGAGAGGTTTGACACAGAAGCTCCTGAGCTCTGTTTATACTCTCGGGTGGTGAAGACTGGCCTCGTCCTGATCGATTATCTGCCTGGTGGTTCTGCCTGGTGGCTTTTGCTCACAGTATGTGATTGGGGCAGTGGAGCAAAACAAGTCTCATCTTCTCCAGGCGTCTTTGGATTTTCTAGCTGGGTTTGGAAACTTCATGACGTGGTCTATCATGTTACATATCTAGGGTCCTTCCCTTAGGATTGAGTTCCTCTTGGGTCTTCTTGCAGGAGGTACTCCGTCCCCCTCATTGGTGTCTCTGTAGATGTCAGGAGTCTGGAACTCCATCTCTGCTCCACATCCTTAAGTCAAACCTATAGTGAGGAGAAAGCATTAGTGCATTGTGTATCAAAAAATTGCTAATAATGAGAGTTTTGTCATTTATGTTTTGTCAGGAGGTGACCTGAAAAGATCTGACCTCATATCTCCCACTGATGATAAAATCAACATGAAGAACATCTCTCTGCTTAGTCAGGACTTGTTTAATTATTGATTTTCTCTCTTTTAATTTTCTTATTTGAATAATTTTGTATTATTAGTTTAAAGTGTTTAATGTGGCTGCTATATGGTATTGATGTGATCAAAAAGTTATTTTTGACATTTTTGAACTGTCACCAGTGGTATATAATGAAACAAATATTGTTAAAGTTAACAGATTTTACAAATGGAATAATAATAATGAACTTTGTAATAAATAATGATGCTGCCAGCTTTCTAAAGTCATTTTTACACCCTCGTAAATTGGCTCCAAATTTCAGGTAAAAATTGTCATTTTGACCCCCTCTACAAAATAGTGGATGACTGATTAAATATACATCTGTGACATTTAATATTTTGGCTTTTGTCACTGTATATGTTTGTCTTTCTACAGAAAAAAATGTTAACAAAATCAAAAATTTGAGATGTGGAAGTTTCCAAAATTTGGTTGATTTGACACGGAATGACCCAAATGTGAATATCTGCTAAAAGTGAATTTTGGCAACTTTTACGTAGCCTCAAAACAAACAGACATGGGCTGAAAGAGGTCTTTAGGCTTGTGTAATGTGGGTCATTTGTGCCCTGTGTGATCTAGTTTCAGTGCTAATGGTGTGTTAAATAGTCGGTTTATCAGGCTGATCTCTTAATGGATGCTCTGAGGTCACTAGTCACAGTGACTCTCATGTTTATTCAACAGGCTCAAGCCCTATTTGATTCGAAGGCCATGAAAAGCTTCACTGCTTGAGTGAAAAAAGTAGAGCGTTCAGTTGGACCACAGAAGCCCACAGGCGATCCACCTGTTCTTCTGTCTCGGCCGCTGAAGGCTCAGCCACAGACCACCCACACCTCGTTCACTGATCCTCTGATGCATATTGCACATAAAAATAATCAGTGCTGGCTAAAATCTACAGTTCCGGTCTGATTGACTAGCTTTATGCAGCATTTGGGATTAAGGGCAAGTCTTTGTTTTGAATTAGTCAAAGTCTTGCTTACAACGTACAGGGTAATCACAGTGGCATCAAATCATTGAAAAATACTCATTCTTTTACCATTCAAAAGCAGTTTTGTGTCTAGTTCTTTATGATCTGGGCTAGAAAAAATAAGAGCTTGAAGGTTCAAACCCCACGCACGATCATCACTGTGCCCTTGACCAAGACACTTGCCCCAGGTTGCTCCAAGGTGAAAAAGGTAAAATAATTGACAAATTGCTAAGATAGTGAATGCAAGCATGTAATAAGCAACCTTGTAGAGAACCAACCCTTAGGCTAGAGTTCTCTTTATTTACCTGTGGTTTACGGTGTGAAACCAGTTAGGCTGTGTTTTTAGTGTCACTTTTGCACACTAAATGACCTTAGTTCATAGGCTAGGTTAAAGCGGTTCGTATCCAAAAGCATGCATGCAACCCAAAATATGCAGACATGGTTAAGCAGGTCAGTTTTCCTACCCAAACATCAGACTGGGCCAGAAATGTGATCTGAGTGACTTTGACTGTGAAAAGATTGTTTGTGCCAAACAAGGTAATTTGAGTGTCTCAGAAAATGCTAATGCCCTCAGTTTTTCACAAAATCCAGGTTTTTTTTTTATATTCAGGGAACATATAATACACTGATATTAAGATGCACATTGTTGTAGTAGAGACCAGCTCATTCAAGAGTCAGGAATGAGACTAAAAGAGTAGAGCACTATTCAGGAGTCCACATGCTATCAAGTCTAAGAAAATAAAAAAATATATGGTTATGGTCTTTGTATCCAATTCTGAGTCCCAAGACCATATTTTTATGGCCTTTGTCTTGGTCTTGGTCTTCAAATCTCAAGTCCGACAAGACCATGAAGCTATAGTCTTGGTCCCTGAGTCTGTTTCCAAGGTCTTGATCTTATCTGACTTGAGAACCAAGACCATAAATATATGGTCTTGAACTCAGACTGAAAAATTTGTGGTCTTGGCCTTGTTGGACTCCGACAAGACCAAGACCAAGACCACAAATTCTCCAGTCTGAGTTCAAGTCCATGTATTCATGGTCCATGCATGGTCCAACAAGACCAAGGACTCAAGGGCCAAGACCATATTTTGGTCTTAGACTCCAGAGCATATCGACTCGGTCTTGACTTGGACTGAACCCTAAGCCCTGTATATTTAGGCTGGTTTTGGGGTCACCTGTCTTTGATCAGATATGTTTAATGTGAGTGTTACAATAACATGCATTCTTGTGTTCGATTAAACAGCATGCCAAAGTCAACCAACTAGTCAGTTGTTGGATGACTAGTTGACCACCATGACTTATCCCTACAGAGAATAGAGTAAGCAATATTTTTTTGGTGTTTTTCAGTGGATAAAATGACTAGACTAGTCATGATTTTAAAGCCGGTCTCATTGCACTTCATTCTGTATGGTACAATGAGAGGGTGGACGACATCTCTGGCAGACGGCGGCCCACATTGGAGACTGGCTGGTGTTGGAATGGAGACGCAATCCATGTATTCTGCGCGCTTCACTTCCGTGCTTTGATAAGTCAGGATGTGGCAGTCAGGTCGCAGAGTTCCTCTGGAGCGGGGAATATCCCACAGTCCAGTATGGCTAGTGGGACCCAGGAGCTGCTGGGAATTGGAAGCCTCGTCAGACCAAACAGGATACCACTCCAAATACAGCCTATCAAAGGTGGGAACTGTGTGTAAATCATCACGGAATAGGAAAACAAAAAGAAACTTCCTGTATGAGCTCCCAGTGCACTGGGTTTGTAGGCTGCCCCGGCCATTCCAGATTCTGGGACCATAACTCAAGCTATCTCTCACTGGCCAGTCGCTTGCTATTCAGAAAGTCTAAATAAAATCCACATTCACCGGTTATTTAGGGCATGGCTTGACCTTGTGGATGATGTGATTGTTTGATGGTTCCTAAGGGCTGAGAATAGTGTTGTTATCTGAAGTGTTCTATCTGATGTTTGGAGATTGGAGCCTGTTATTCAACATGTTTAAATGCTGAAGGAGGGGTAACAGTGGAGATTTATAGCCTAACGGCATCAGTGCAGGAGCAGCGGGGGGAGCTCTAGCTTAGCTGCTGGGCATTGTTGAGCCCCTTCCTTTTATCCTGCCTAAGTTTTAATACTGTGCAAATCCCCATGCGCTCTATTGACTCAGAACTCCACTATATGGAAGATATTCACAGTGTATCCAATCACCTCGATGAATCAGCATGAGAGGCCGAGTGAAAGTTCTCAGTTTACTGTTGAGCCAGTTTTTAATCCTTACTCAAAATTGAGAAAAGCAAAAATTGAGGGTACGATAAGATACCATAAGTAACTTGAAAGGAAATGGGCCAGTTAAGTAGGCTTTAAAAGCAGAAACCGAAACATATAATTTTATAAAAGCATTTACATACTTTTTTTTTCTATAATTTGATCTGTAAAGCTGTTAAAATAATTTTTATAGTAATTTTAAGTTTTGTGTTGCAATGAAGTGTATATACTATATTGAAAAATTTCACCCAAGAATCTTGAAAAAAATCATGTTTTAAACTAGGGCTGCACGAATAATCGAATGCGATCTCATGCGTCATGTGTATATTTCAGTAAAGCATGGTTCTGTGATCAGTAGTAAATCTCTATCCGAAGGCCAGAGGGCGCTCTCGCGCTGAAACTCCAAATATGCTCCGCAGAAGAAAGGTAATGCACGTTATTCCAGGGTCATGGCTATAAGGAATACCACTGTGGCTGGAAACTAACTTTTGCCTTGTCCAAATACCCACACTTGCGGTCTTTGCACTTGACCACTTAACTACTTATATGACGTATTTCCTGTATTTGGCCCAAGTGTTCAAGTGAGCATGAAGACCACAAGTGTGTGTCGAATTTTTCATTACCTGATGGGACACACTTATAATGTTGTAAAAATGCAAGTGTTTACATAGCTTTATTTTAATTTTAATTTTAAATACTTTGCATTTTAAAATAAACTTCTAAATGTCTGTTCAGTAGTCCCTATAACATGACATAATTTTAATTTGTGGTGCTTCTAATTAAGTGATAAAAGCAGTTGCAAATGTTGTACAAAATAAATATCACCACTACTCATCTTTGCACCAATAAAATGTTAAAACACTGTTTTTCTACGAAATTATATGTAATATCTAATTCTTATTAATATTTCACATACATTGGAAAGGTTTCCGTGACCTCTCGCGAGATCGCTGCAAAAAGTCTCACGATTTATTTCCACAACATGATGCATGATGGGATACACTAAGCCTTGAATACCGCTCCGTAGCCGTATTCAAGATAGTGTGGATTTAGTGTACGTTAAGGGTTTAGTGTGTGCTTTGCCGTTTTTAAGATCTGGGACAGTCTTGCGCACTTACTTCCTGTCGCGCACACGCGCTCTCAAGCGGCCAAGACCGCAAGTGTGGGTATTTGGACAAGGCAAATGAAGCAATAGTTCACTTACAAGCTACTCAAAACTGCTGTCATAATCGCAGACCGATTTAATCGTGTGATTATGAAATCGATGAAATCGTTCTGCGATTATGAAAGCAGTTTGCGTAGCATGTCAATGAACTGTGGCTCTGTGTAGTAAATGAATTTGAGATTTACTTCTGATCACAGAACCATGCTCCACTGAAAGATAAGCATGACAATCGCAGCTTTTGCTTAATCGCAATTGCGATTTAATTTCGATTAATCGTGCAGCCCTATTTTAAGCAAAAATATTATGCAGTACAACTGTTTTCAACATTGATAATATAATAAATGTTTCTTGAGCAGCGAATCAGAATATTATAATGATTTTTAAAGGATCATGTGACACTGAAGACTGGAGTAATGATATTTAAAATTCAGCTTTGATCACAGGAATAAATGACATTTTAGAATATATTCAAATAAAAAAACAATTATTTTAAATTACAATAATATTTCACAATATTGCCGTTTTACTGTATTTTTGATTAAATAATTGCAGCCTTGATGAGCATAAGAGACTTCAAAAACATAAAATATTTCGACCCCAAATTTTGCATGTATCTTTGCATAATTGACTTTAACTTGAACCCAGAATATTCCTTTTAACTGGATAATGGCTGAAAATATTGTTAGGTTACGGGGAATCAGCATTTCCACAGCGAATCTCGACTTTTATATCCCTTTAATCTTTTTTGAGTCTTAAACATTTGCCAAGCAAGTCATCAACTTGAAGTTGCTTGTGTCTTTCAGACCTTGCATCTATGATATGATTTTTCCACTTTCCCTTACCTTTATCCTAGAACAAACAGGTGCCGTTTGCTTTTATTGTGCACCAGCATGTCTCTGGTGCGTTTCAGGCATGAGACTACCTCTTCCTCCCAGTCCTCTGATTGTGGCATCAATCACAGTTTAGACCCTTCCTGTTTCCTGTTGTTGGCCTTCCCAGCTGGCATTGGCCCCAGCCTGTATTTACCTGGAAGCACTATCATAACAGCAATGTAGAGTAAGATGGGCGTCATTGGCATGGGTGGCCATTTCCACTTAGATGAAGATGCCTCTGGGGCCTTGCGGAGCTTGCAAAACCAGCCACAGTCCATTGTGACTGGACCTCCAGAATTAGTCTGCATTTTGGCTTGTGGATATAGCCCTTTGTACTGTTGTGGAAGCCTATGATGGTGATTATCAGTGATGTATCAGGATAGTCACCTGCACTACCTGTGTAAAGATTAGTCCGTTGATGTTGTAATGATGGTGTAATTTGCTCTAGGCATGATTAACTGGGTGAATGGGTGTGCTTATACTCTTGTGATAGTCCACTTGATACTCGCATGCCATTGAACAATAGTTCAACTTCCACTTTTGGTCTTATTTTGTTGGTTAGTGGCGTGACACTTCAAAAATACTTAAATTCAACTCATACAGTGGGTACGGAAAGTATTCAGACCCCCTTCAATTTTTCACTCTTTGTTATATTGCAGCAATTTGCTAAAATCATTTAAGTTAATTTTTTTTCCTCATTAATGTACACACAGCACCCCATATTGACAGAAAAACACAGAATCGTTGACATTTTTGCAGATTTATTAAAAAAGATTTAAGGGGGTCTGAATACTTTCCGTACCCACTGTAAATGCAGTGACTCACCTTTTCTTTGAATGAATGTTTAAAAATGACATAAAATGGAAATTTTCTGAATTGATGTTACTGGTATTATTGTGACCAATTATTTCATGCATGTTTAATTGTTTATTTTTTGTTTTTTTTTTACTATTTTTAGTCAATGTCAGTAATTGGATGTCTCCAATTATTATGAGAATTTTTTGAGTGTAAAGCATATTTTAATAGAATGTTCAATTTTAAAAGATATTAGACAACATTTTTACTCAGAAAACATACTAAAAGACATTTTTAAAATGGTCTGTCCTGGAAGAATTTTAGAATTTTATCATTAAATTAAATGGAAAGATTCTTTATGATTTTTTCAGTACTATTGTTGTTACTTGTATGTTTTTGTATAGTAATTGCTTTTAAAGAAGGTGTTATATTATTGAAAATGATGTATTGAAATGATACTGTTAATGTTGCCATTAATTATATAGCCATTGTGGCTGATATGGCATTAAAACATAAATAAATAAATAATCCATCCAATTATTTATTTTTTTCAATTATTATTAAGTCCCACCATGCGTTTTTTCCCTTTCCGATAATCTGTTTTACTCAGATTTGTCACAATGCAGAAGTAAAAATCTGTCACTATTTCTGTTACATCACTACTGGCAGACAAAATTCATGAAAATAAAGCCTATTCGTTTGGCAAAAATATTGTAATTGTTTTATTTTTTAATAAAACAGATCTAAGATCCGAGTCATTCTACACAATATATTTGAAATTTAATTTAGAAAATAATGAAAAAATGTCAGGAAGGTATAAAGAAAATTTACATACATAATATACCAATATGTAATATAGTAATATGTTTCAAAGTTAAATAGACATTTAAATGTAAACCTTTGTTAAAAATTATATAAAAGATTAGAGTTTTAGAACCAAATTATTATACGTTTTAAATCACATTTTTAAAGGTTTTTCCTTTTTTTTTTTTGTCTTTAAAGGGGTCATATGATGTTGCTAAAAAGAACATTATTTTGTGTATTTGGTGTAATGAAATGTGTTTATGCGGTTTAAGGTTAAAAAAACACATTCTTTTCCACATACTGTACATTATTGGTTCTCCTCTATGCCCCGCTTTTCTGAAACGCGTCAATTTTTACAAAGCTCATCGTTCTGAAAAGCGAGGTGTGCTCTGATTGGCCAGATATCCAATGCGTTGTGATTGGCCGAATACCTCAAGCGTGTGACGGAAATGTTACGCCCCTTACCATACTGTGATGCCATCTCCCAGCGCGGTGAGACAAAACCAATAAAACCCATTACAAACGAGGCATTTGCATCCAGTGGGGACATAATTACTGATTATAATGACTTGTACTGTCTTTTGCCGCATAAACGTAAAACCATGTCTGCATTTGTGATCGGAGAAATGACAAACAACAAGCGCTACTCTACACTGCCCAGAACTCACGTTTAGAACCTTTTTTTTTTTTTTTGCTCATCTGAAAAATGATCCGATCTGTGACTCAAAATATGATATGATAATGTAATATAATCCGAAACGTGAGATTTGTGATCCGTTGCACCCCTACTCTATTGACTTGTTATTTGAAGAAAAAAATACAATATCTTTTATTTGGGCTAGTTAAATTCATTTTTGGGCTACCAAAATCTGAAGAACGCCTGGCCGAAGGGCTACCAGGGATTTTGAAATTTTGCGAGCCCTGTTCATTACTGTCTCCTAAGATGATGGTCTGCATGATAGAGCACTTATGCAATCCTACAAAGATTACTTCTTGACTGAATACTTTGCATGTTTATCTTTTTATTACAGAAGTTTATTACTATCAGAAGACTGAAGAAAGTCAGTTTGAACTAGACAGGAAGATTGTTAGTGCTGCCATCTTGTGTCTGTTGAAGTGCTTCTAGCATTTACTCGCTGAGGAGCTTCCTGTTCCAAAAGCATATCAGTTTTGAGGTAATGTTTTCATGGACCCCTGCAGGCTGTATTTTGTTTTTGTCTCTTTTTGAGAGAAAGTGGGGCAGTTGTTGTACTCAGGTGACAAATAATGGGTAGTATAAAAGGAATAGTTCACCTAAAACTATGGCTTCAGAAAATTGATACTTCATGTGCCTGGTTCATTTTGCTTAAAGAGAACAGTGTAAATATTTTTAAATGAACTATTGCTGAACGTAAAAGTAGCTCCCCCCTCATTTTACTTTTTCTTTAAATAACCACACAAAATTAACACATTAAACTGACATATTAGCCATTGACTTTGGGCTAGAAAGCAGTGCCCAAAACACATTAGCATCATGGTGGCTATCCTATTTAATAGAGAACTAAGACACACTTTTCCTTCAAAACATTTGAAAATCTAGTAATATTATTTTCCCTGTTTGCTTGGAGTTGGTTTAGGTCAGCAGAGAATTATTTCCGAGAATAGCAGGATATTCATTGGGAAAAACAATGTAGGGCGAGACTTGATTTTACCCAGTGGGAATTGATTGGATTGTGAATAGTGGTCTCAGTCCATACATCAGGTGGTTGGAAAACAAGATGGTTGACATCAGCCACCATCAGTACAATACATTGCGCAGACCAAGGGTATGTATTTAAGACAGTAAATAGGATCACTTCAGATTTCATGTTGCCTTTCAAAAACAAAATTATAGTCAAAAAATGTTGCTCATGGGCACTCATTTCAAGTATTTCAGAGCCTTCCAAAAACAATGGCCGCTGGTACATCTGTCATAATATTTTAACATTTGGATTGCTTGCAAAAGCATTTAATCAGTATAAATGGATACTTTTGAATGGCCATCAGTGGAGGCAGGTGTCTGTTGACCACAGGATGTTGTGGCATTTATGAGCAGGCAAAACCTCGACCGCTATGACTATGTTCTCATTGTATTTGATTCGTATAAAGCTCTGTGTGTCCAGTAGAGGGCAGCATTTGCTAACCGTACACACAAACTCGGTCTGTATTCAATTTAGAGTGAAACCCCACCACACCCCCTACAGTTTCCTCGCAGTCACATGTTCAGGCTTTATGATGTATGAATGAAGGAGCTAATTTATAAACTGTCATGATTTCTCACCGTATTGGTCATGGTTTACCCTCTTCTACATATTCCAGTGTTTGCTTGGCTCAACTGACTGAGTGTCACATGAGAACTCAATGAACAGATATTGATCAAGGAATGCCCTGTTCCAGTGGCACTTCTCATAATCTCATTAAAAGACTTGTCTGTCTGGCTTGATTTCACACATTGTGTCTTTTAATCAGTCAGAGCACAATTCATAGCATAGAAGACATATGGATTTCATTCAGAAAGTTAGTTGAGGTTAGAGGAATTGTCAGTGTTATAGAGTGCAACTGTTGGGTTCCAGAAGTAAAAATCCCATTCATTTTCTCTATATGGAAATTTATTTTTAATGATAACTTAGAAATCGTTAACAGATAGACCTACTGTGATTATGTGGTTGTTAATCAAGTGTGTATTCTTTTGTTGAAGCCAGTAGTTTGCATTATTTCTAAATATTTTTTAACATTGTCTAACAGCTGGTCAGAAACTACATTACCCGTGATTCTTCAAAAAAAATCTCTACCAATCAGAGAATCAAAATCTTAAAATATATATCCATATTTTGCTATACATTTAAAATATATTATTTCTATATAATCAACATCTGTAGATTAATTGTTTTATATTTTTCTGTCATTTTTATTTAATTGCCATGCGCAGTGCTTCATGGGATTATTGTAGTTCTTTTCTTCATTAAAGCTGTAAAAGTTCACAGTCTTGTACCTGTGTCTTTTTGTAAGATTTTCAAATACTTTTTTGCTTCAAATCAAAGTTTGTAATGTTGTGATTCTCCTCGTAGCTGGTTTGTTTGATTCGTGACTTATAACTCTTTAACATCTTAAATCCCTATGGGAAAGATGTTTCCAGTACCAAGGCCACTGAAAAAGTGGGCAGCACTTGTTGCACTCTATATCCATTTTTTTGAGTATTGATGCAGGCATATAAAAATAAGTATTGCCAAGTACCGATTGATTGAAATGTATTTTCTAAAAACTTGGGATGCACCGATACCGATACTGGTCTCCTGTACTCGTACTTGTTAAAATGCCCCCATACCAAACGCAGATACCACACAGCATGTGATAAGCGCAATATTCAAACAAAGAAACACCGACAACAGAACAACAGACAGCAGAAAGGAGTTAAGGATGTCTACTACGAAGTATATGTATGCAATGAATATAATGTTAAACATTCAGTGTTAACGCCTGTATAGCTGATGTGCGCGAGCTGATAAACAAAGCACGCTGAGTGGATTGAGCGCGCGGTGGCGCAGATGCGCGAGCTTGTCGAGTGAATATATCTTTCTCACAGACATCACTGGAAAGTTTGTAGTTCGGTCGGATACGTCAGAAACAAGTAAGTAAAACAATGCACAAGTTACTTAACGGTAGGGAGAGAAGAGAGAGAGAGTGCGCACACTTCTGTAGTGTGATCTTTGATGTTCACTCACTTAGCACACGCATCATTTGGATTAAAACTAAATCGTAAAAATAAGACTATTTCCATAAAATGCGCTGCACACAATCGAATATTTGGTTTGAACTGTTCTGGAACAGTGTTGTAAATACAACTTAACCACTGATAGTTGTGTCCTCTTTTGGAAGGCCAAACAAAGTAGTTTCGCTTTCACAACGAAACACAGCGTCTCCATGACATGGCGGCAGCGGCAACAACAATACTACAGCGAGAATCACAGTTATGCCTCCTTTCTTTGCGTGAACATTTGGCCGGTGTTATGCAAATCTTCCCACACAGTGACGTAGATATGCGGGGGCGTGTTTAAATGAGGCGTTTTAGGAGGGCGCGGACGACTCTTAACTTTTTTTAAAGAATATCTCTTTGGGTTTGAGACTAGTCTTTGCAACTTTAGGGATCTTATCTATGCATGAACAGCTTGTAACACTCCAAAGAGAAAGGAAAACTTGAAATCGCATCATATGACCCCTTTAAGACATTGTAGCCAAAAAGTAGGGATGCACCGATCTGATACTCAGTATCGGTATCGGCTCCGATACTGCCATTTTCTGCCGGTGTTGTGCCCATTTTAGACTCCCTGCCAAATTATTAACCCCCTCGTTGAAATCGCTACCTCATTGCCTAATCCTAACCCCACCCCTAATCCTAACCCCTCCCCCACACCTAACCCTAAACCTACCAATACTAGGGGGGGGTAATGATCTGGCGGGGGTCAGAATTCGGCACTACACCGGATCGGGTATCGGTCAGACGAGACCGATCCAAATCCGATATAGTGCGTGTATTCTGTGCTATTGTTAAGCCCAGCCCCACGAAAGGCACAAAAACATTATAAAGCACCATAACGTTTTCGTGCACTATATTTCAAGTGTTCTGAAGCCGTTCCATAGTTTAATGTGAAGTATAGATTAATATTTAAAACATAAATTGACGTAAACTCTTCTCTCCGCTGCAGCTGTCTTGTCATCCTCCATTCAGCATTCAAACTGCGTGTCGTGTTCGGTTACTTAGTCAAGACGATGAAACTCTATTCAAGAGCGCACAATAACTGAGATTTAAAACTGTTAAAAGAAAAGGCTCAATAAAATATCCCACAGATATAATACACTACACAGCAATATCTCTTCCCTTTTTTTATGCGGAGCGCTGTGCGCTGTGACACCGTGTTGCTTCAAAGTGCATCATTCTGTGCACGGGATGCGCATAAGCGTTTTGTGCCACTCTGTATTGGAGCCATACCCTTTCATATTATACTTTTGCGCAATGAAAGATTATCAGTAGTCTTTTTTGTTCTGTTCTATCTATCATATGTTGCTGCCTTCATTACTGTGCTATGCATTTAAAAGAAATGTCTTTTAATTTTATAATATATATATAATCTTTTTTTTTTTTTTGGCTACTTGTTTTTCATGAATGTATTTTACAAAAATACAAAGAGCAATGTGTAACATTTTACCAGATTTAGTCCTTCACTTATTAACTTTTATTTGTTTCCCACTAATGTTGTTTCACTAAATGTTTAGTTTAGTTTAATGTTTTTATAAAATTATTGTGCACACATGATTTTTCTAAATAACTTTTGCTGCTGAATTATCCACTAACCTAGTTTATAATAGTATTTTTTGTCATAGATTATGATTATATATATTTTTTTATTTGTTATTTTTCATTCAAATGAAGTTGTCTATATTTAGCAGGTTGTGTTTAACACACACACACACACACAAGAGTGATGATCAGGTCAACCCACAGAAGTATAGAAATTCTACATTGATAAAAAAAAAAAAAACTGCGCTGGTATCGGATCGGAATTGGCCGATACTCAGAAGTTTTGGTATCGGATCGGATCGGTTCTGAAAAAATGGTATCGTTGCATCCCTACCAAAAAGTGCCAAAAAAGTAGGCATTTTTCCTTTACACAATGCCGGAATGCATTACATGAAAAAGTTCAGTGAAGAAATGTTTGAAAAAGAATTGCAAAAAATCAATTTAAATGGAGTACTTCCTTTAATGTTAGTGTGCTGTGTGTTTATATGCTCATTAGAGTCTCATTTCGTAGGCTTAACAACATCTTTTTGAGTTTTGGCTTATGAAGAGGTCCAAGTCAATCACTTTTGAGGGTCTATCTGGGTCAGGATGCTATGTAGGCAGTAGAAAGTTTTGCAACAGAGGTTATTATGAGCCTCTGTTTAGAGATACAGCTATACACAGCCAACCAGATAAAGACATTCAGATGTGAAATGAACTTTGTAACTCAAAAAAAATTCAGACAGGAATGGAAGAATATAATACAAAATATCGGTTTGTTTTTACTCGAAAGGGGCCTGACCGTATTACCCATACCATCGTAACGCAACACAATGCCTCCTCCTTGCACAATATGCATGTCAAACATGCTTTGATCTTCCTTGCGTAGACCGTATAGTAGGAAGCGTTTGATCTGATGTGATCGGTTTAAGCAGTATTACGGGCTTTCTTTGTGTGTGTGTGTGTGTGTGTGTTTTGGCAGTTAGTTCTACTCCGCTCTGTTGAAATTTAATGGGCAATTTTTTTATTTGCTTTATCACTCAATGTCATGACGTCAACCGAAGGGCTCTGACAGCAGCTTACTTATCCCAGAACACTGTGGTGACTTTCGGCCCATATGATTTCAATGGAGGCACTGTGCGGTAGACTTTGTTTTTTTCTTTTGCAGTAACTTTTCCTCAACCAGATGGTGTCAACAGATGTCAGATGTCTTTGAGATGTGTTTCTGTTTCTAGAGTGACACACGCATAGACCCACAGCCTTTCTCGCGAAGAATCGCCAGTTGCAAAAAACGCATAAACACAAACGAGTGGGACGTTTGTATCTAAATTGTTGTAACTTTTCTTACTTTCCTTCCTCCCCTTTCCCCTTCTTTGTCCCGTCTTCAGTGCTTCAAGACGTTGTGCTGTAAAGGACCTCCCCCTCCCAGACCAGAATATGACGTGGTTTGTATCGGTCTGACGGGTTCTGGGAAGACCAGCCTGCTCTCCAGACTTTGCAGTGAGGCAACAGACAACATCATCCCTACCACAGGTCAGCCCACCATCATAGAGCAATACCAGACCCGTCCTGCAAACACAAACACAGATCTTTGCACTTCCTCTTTGCCTTCAGATACGCTTTCCCTTGTATTGAGATTTTGCCTTGTGATTGTCTTTTAAAGTGATTAAATCTTGGTCAGTGTAGCAATGAAGGTGTTTTAATGACTTCCTTTTATGAAATCCTCATGGCTGCGGTTGTTAATCTTGTTCAACTTTTATTTGCAGGTTTTAGCATTAAAGCGGTCCCGTTCCAGAATGCCATTTTAAATGTCAAGGAACTCGGAGGTAAATGCTCTCTGTTGTTCATGAGAATACTACTTTTATTTTATTTTTTATTTATGGGTCAATGACAAATAATATAAAATAACGACAACTAAAGTCTTCTAAAAATATTTAAAACACAGATGCCAAGTTCATAGAAAATGAATCTTTAACCATCAAATGAAAATAATAAAATTTTCCTCACAAAACAATGTGAGTGTGCACAATTTACAGTATCTCACAGAAGTGAGTACACCCCTCACATTTTTGTAAATATTTTATTATATCTTTTCATGTGACAACACTGAAGAAATGACACTTTGCTACAATGTAAAGTAGTGAATGTACAGCTTGTATAACAGTGTAAATTTGCTGTCCCCTCAAAATAACTCAACACACAGCCATTAATGTCTAAACCGCTGGCCACAAAAGTGAGTACACCCGAGGGGTGTACTCACTTCTGTGAGATACTGTAATATTTAATTGTTTTGAAATCAAACATGTTTCATGAAATTGTATATATTTTTTATATATATATATTTAGAGCTGCACAATTAATCGAATTTCTAATCGCGATTACAATTATGGATGCCACAATTACGTAATCGTTCAAAGCGGCAATTAATCGTTAAAAGTGCATTTATGTTATTCTGCGTGCTTAAGATGTGTTTTTTTCTTTCTACGGCACGCAGTTGCATAAAACAATGGTATAAACAGCATTCAATGTAAGTTGTGATAATCGTAATTAATAATCGCAATTACAATTTCAAGGGAATAATCGACAATTATGATTTTTGTCATAATCGTGCAGCCCTATATATTTTCTACATATATACACTGCTATTCAAAATGTGTGGTTTTATGCTCACCAAGGCTGCAATTATTTGATCAAAAATACAGTAAAAACAGAAAAGTTTTGAAATACTATTAACTGACTTCTATTTTAATATATTTTTAAATGTAATTTATTCATTTGATGCAAAGCTGAATTTTCAGCATCATTACTCCAGTTTTCAGTGTCACATGATCCTTCAGAAATCATTCTAATATGCTGATTTCTTATTATCATCAATGTTGAAAACAGTTTCCATTTTTATGGTAACCTGATGCATTTTTTAAAGATTCATAGAAAACTCAAAAGAACAGTATTTATGTGTGTATGTGAGAGTAATGTCTTTACTCTCACTGTTCACATGTTTAATGTGTCCTTGCTGAATAAAAATCTTACTTACCCCAAACTTTTGAATAGTAGTGTAAGAAGTGCATTCAAGTCATTGTATGTATGAGTAAATGAATCAGTCCAGACAAAAAAATGAGCATTATGTAATTGACCCATTAGCGAATATCTGCGGACACATCTGTAACAACATTTTAAGCTGTTATTTCACAATTATTTCACGTGTGATCTTTTGAAAAGTAAACTTTGGCAACACATCACCTGACATATCATGACGAATATGAATGTAATTTGACACAGATGTTACATGAGGGCCTGACCAGAAAGGACACAAACTAATTTCTTTGATGACTAATAGTTTTCTCTTCAAGGTAAATTGAACCCCAGGAAGCGCCAGTGCTTGGATGCGGCACGCAAAGGAAATGTTTCAGATGTCACTCGCTCAATGAACCCAGAGCCATCTTGGCCCGAGTTTCCCTTTGCGTATGAGTGATGGGCTGAGGCTTTGAATTTGTCTTTAAAATGAGTGAGTGATGACAAGAATAAGAGGGTGTTAAGGATGCAGGGAACCCGAGGGGAAGGGAGGGCTAGATAGGTGAGGAGGAAAAAACTGCTGGAACTGAGATTAAAGAGGGGCGTTTCCATCTAGGCTATGTGTATTGAAGCCTGTTATAGAAAAGCAAATGTCACCTTTTCAAAGGAATAGGTTCCCCAAAAATGAAAATACTGAAAGTTTGGATGTCTTCTGAACTTCTGTCACAAAAAAAAAGTATGAACTTCTGTCAAACAAAAAACAATTTTTTAGGAATGTACTTGTTGTATGTTAAGCCAGGGCGGATGTCAAGATTAAAGTAGACATGAAATTAAATGAACCCATCTGTTTTGCAAATGCATGTTATACATTAGATCTTATTGTGAATAATTTATGCACATTTAATTTTTATATCATAATGTCAAGACCCTCCTGTGAAAATGACAGACAACTCCCTGATGACACATGCCAGAAATCTTCAATCATTTAGTCTGCTTAAACCCTTTCCCTTTCTTACAATCGACTGCTAGTGCGCATTCATGTTTAAGAGCAGTGCCCACATCTCAAAATTTAATCACAGCTTTAAATTTTGACCTGTTCCTAACACAAAGCTTGGACCACAATTATGGTTCTATGCCATTTTTCCTTCTTTTTGGAGCTTAAAGGGTTAAAAGTTAATTCTTATAGGACAGTTGTTGGTGAGAAAAAGGCCACAATGGTAGATCGCCTTGAAATTGATGAACCTCTGAATTCTCCTTGAAAACCAGTTAAATTATGTCCTGTTTTCCTTTTAAGCACTTTGGAAACCTTTCCTCTGGACCTCCAACGAGTTCAGCTCAGTGTCAGGGGCCTGTGGAGCACGACCTCTTTTTCCCCAAAAACATCAGTGTAGAGTTACGGCTGGGACATTAACCTTGAACCTGACGCGGAAGGCTCATGTCACACTTTATTGATGGAGGTTGTGTGCCGGCTTGACATGCTGGCTCTCCCGCCGTTTCCGCCGCGGCCATTGAGACGGTTTACCATTCTTGCGTGTTATTGCTTGGTCTGCCCGTCTGGCCCGTGTTTTGGGTCTGCGTGAGTGATGTCAGGAAGCCGGGAGACGTTCAAAGCGCCGTGCTGTCTGCGTGCATTTCCCATCAGTGTCACGATGACACCCTGTGCGATCTGCCAGGCTGACAGACGCACCAGAGAAGGGAGCCCCACATGCTCACATTTACCATCTCGCAGCGACCTTCTGAAAGCACTTAGCAGACTCTCTCTCTTTGTTTCTCTGGACCACGGCCATGATGTAATGATTTCTGCGAAAATGTGCTTTAGTTGCATTATCACATGAGATTGTAATGCACCGGCCCGTTGCTGATAAATGCTGTTTTGTTCCGTCACATTGTTTTCGTCTTAATGCACATGTTTATGCATTTGAAATTAAAGTAAACTGCTGCTTTTCAAGGCCCAAGACCTCCCAGCGTTTTGATTTTACTTTCACAGCCAGTAGATGGAGACTTTGAGTAAAACCATACAAACGGCAAGCCACAAAGAAAGTGTTGATGCACATTTGAGACTGATGGGATGTTGTGTTTTGGAAAAGCCAGGCCATATAGGAAAGAAATATCAGGCTGAGTGATTATGCGTTAATAGTGCTTGGTAAAATGGCAACAGCAGATCAAACGCCTGTTAATTAGATGAGTCAGCCTCGGACATGGCCTGTCTGTGAGGATCCCAAATATTTATTGTGAGTCACAAATTGTCTAAACAGCTGCAAAAAACATTATTATTTCCTTGGCCAGTGTGTGCTATTGCTGTCAGGCTTGCATGTCAGCCGTTGGAAAGCTGTTGCCGAATACCGCAGTGGATAATACCTAATGAGAACTGGAAGTATTACATTGTGCATCATACACAGCGATGATATCGGGGAGTCGAGCTCTGAAACTCAATCTGATAGGTGGAGTCTGTTCCAAACGTGAACCGAGACCTCTAGAACAGTTTTTGTGCTGAAAATTTGGCGAGGCATGACTAAGAGCTCAATTTGTGGTGTGACAAAGGCTTAGAAGTTTGGAAGTGGAACCATTAAACTCGCGTCCAGTGTGTTTAGAGAGGGGGAAAAAAGGATTGCACAGCTACTTAGTGTCAAGCAAACAGCTTATACTTCTTGGCCAAACTTCAAGAGCTTTGAATAAAGCTGTCGATTACTGTCTGGCATTGATTTAAGACGCCACCTTTTCGAATAGCATTATGTTTATTATTTCATGCCTCAAGATGAAAACAGAGAAATAAAGCTACTTTTTAGGACTCCTCGTCATAGGATATGATGCGCGCGAGGCATGCTATTAATTAATACGACGAATTCCATTCGGGAGACTCACAAGGACGAGATGTATAGACAAACTGGTCTCTGTTTTTTCACGGTTAGGGTACAGACCCCGCAGTGACTCACTTTAACCAAAGCCATGCTGCGCTTGTGTGTCTTGGTGGCCACATTTTTGTACCCCCAAATTGGTGTGCACAAGAGAAACCATATGTTCACTGTAAAAATGGGCCCATTTGAACTGTGCTGTAGACTGGCCATCAGAAGAAACCATTTTAATACGCTCTCAGGGTCGACTTGTTGCGTTGAGCGCTCATTTGGACACGGCTTTTCCCACACGCCTCCCCAAGCGAGAGTGCGAGTTGGCATGCGTTCTTGAAGTCATAAAAATACATAATGCAATATCCACAATGATTTTTGAAAGGAGGTCAGGGTCCTCACCAAATGCATTCCAGCGATGTTCGAACTGATGCTGTGTCGAAACACGCTGTAGTTAGTTGTCTAGGTTGCCAGAAAAGTTTCTCGTTGTGCTTTTTGTTTAGAGCTTTGCCTTGTTTTCGCCGTCTGATTTATGTCGGACAGGAAAACCACCTTTTTTCGGCGAAGGGGTTAATGTGTGTATTAAATGTTATGACTTCCTCGCTGCGATCCTGACGGTGTGAATTTATGTGTTTTGTGTTGCAGGAGCGGACTCAATTAAAAAGTACTGGAGCCGGTACTACCAGGGCTCTCAGGGGGTGGTGTTTGTTTTGGACAGCGCTTCGTCGGAGGAGGACCTGGAGGTGGCGCGTACAGAGCTCCACTTGGCCCTGCAGCATCCGCAGCTCTGCACGCTTCCCTTCCTCATTCTGGCCAACCACCAGGACAAACCTGCTGCCCGCTCTGTACAAGAGGTAACCCAATACTCTCTTAACACTTCCCTTCCTCACCCTAGCTAACCGCCAGAACAAACCTGCCGCCCGCTCTGTACGAGCGGTAACTTTACACTCGCTTAATACTCGCTTAATACTTCCCATCATCGTACTGGCCAACCACTGGGATAAGCCTGCCGCCCCCTTTGTACTAAAACGAACCTAATACTCGCTTTATACCTCCCATCATCATCATATACTGGTCATACACTCCATTCAAGAGTCATCTCATGTCATTCCAAACCTGTATGACTCACTTTCTTCGTGAAATGAAAGTCAATGGGGTCCCAAACATGAATTACATGTATACAAATGTGACCCTGGACCACAAAACCAGTCTTAAGTCGCTGGGGTATATTTGTAGCAATAGCCAAAAATACATTGTATGGGTCAATATTATTGATTTTTCTTTTATGCCAAAAATCATTAGGATATTAAGTAAAGATCATGTTCCATGAAGATATT
>NW_015539915.1:789671-807655 GCF_001515605.1 Sinocyclocheilus anshuiensis
TTGACCCTTATGACTGGTTTTGTGGTCCAGGGTCACAAATATATATATTTTTTAAATATCTGTTTATGTTTATCACATATGTTCAGCAGAGGAAAGCAAGTCATACAGGTTTGTAATGATATTATGGGCGAGTAAATGATGACAGAATTTAAGAGGTTTCCTAAATCCAAAGTCCCTTTTAAGGCAAAATGTCATCTGCTGCCCTAGGCAGCTATTTCCAGTCATGCAGCTGCAGCTCATATATGCTTTAATCAGAATAGAACGAAATTTCCTAAAACTACGTATCAGTGTTACATTAAAACAACAATCTGGCAACAATATCGTAAATTGTGTTTCTTTAGCTCAACTCACACAAAAACACCCCCAAAAATGGATGCCTTTATGAAAACGGTTATGAAATTGGTTCTTTCAGTGGAAGGACAGAAATCTCTCAGATTTGATTAAAAATATCTTCATTTTTGTTCAGATGATGAACAAATCTGATGGGTTTGGAAAGACATGAGGGTGAGTAAATGATGCCAGAATTTTCATTTTGGGGTGAACTAACCCTTTAAATGATAATAACATTAGGCAACACTCCGTCTGTTTCAGAGGATTCGATTGTTGTTTGCAAACACTGACAGGCCGCAAGACATTCTCCCACAGATCTGCAGCACCCAGCTTACCCACTTTCTCAGGCTTTCCTGACAATAAGTCTTTGTATTGTTAGGAGCCCAAAACACTGGTGGTGTGGGGAAACACTACAGCTGTTGTCCCATCTCATAAGAGTGCATTCATTTTACCAATTACTCTATTTGAGATTCTTTCAAACATCATTTCAAAAGCAAGTGGCATCGGAATTAAGATGAATTGCTGGCCGCTGTTGGTAATAGCAAACAGTTGGAATGTGTGGCATGTCTCTGATGTCACATTTCTATTTTAATGGTCCCCTTTTCACTTTTATGTTTGGAGGATTGAGTTACTCAGCCTGTGCATCTTTTCCTGAATGATTTGGTGTCTGTGTGTTATTTGGCTGATACCATGCGTGTTGGTTTAGGGCTGCACGATAAATCGCATGTGATATTTAACGTGCATCTTGTCAGTAAAGCCGGTTCTTTAATCAGCGGTAAATCTCCATCACCTGCAGGCTTTCACCGTTAAATATCGCATGCGATTTATCGTGCAGCCCTATGTTGGTTTGTGTGTCCGTGTGTGAGTGTGCATGCGCGCACATCTGCTCCGAGTGGAGAAATCGGTCCACGGGCTGCAGGGTATCACCCAATGCACAGAGCGCTAATTAACTGGCTGAGAAGTGGTCCTGAGTGAGCAGTAAATATCTGCCTTTGGAGAATAACACATCCCAGTTCACTGATGTGTGTCAAAACGGGGCTTTTCAGTTGGCAGCGACACTCGCTCTCCTCGCTGGAGATACAACTTGGGTTACACAAGATCGGACCTGACCAGCTTGTTTTCCATTAAATTGCTCTCAATCGATTTCGAACTGGATCAGATCTCCTGGACCTCCTGTGGGCATTTTTTGAAAGAAGAAAAGATCCACAGTGCAGAAAACAGAAAGGGAACTGGTCAAATATTTTTTGGTCATTATAAGGGATAAAGTTGCTGCCAGCATTTTTTTAAAGGGGTCATATGATGCGATTTCAAGTTTTCCTTTCTCTTTGGAGTGTTACAAGCTGTTTGTGAATAGATAAGATCCCTAAAGTTGCAAAGACTAAAGTCTCAAACCCAAAGAGATATTCTTTATAAATGTTAAGACTTGTCCCAGCCTTCCTAAAACGCCTCGTTCAAACACGCCCCCACATGTCTACGTCACTATGTGGGAAGATTTGCATAACGCCGCCCAAATGTTCACGCAAAGAAAGAAGGCGTAATTTTGATTCTCGCTGTAGTATTGTTGCTGCCGCCTCCGCCATGTCGTGAAGACGCTGTGTTTCGTTGTGAAAGCGAAACTACTTTGTTTGGCCTTCCAAAAGAGGACACAACTAGAAATCAGGGGTTAAGTTGTATTTACAACACTGTTCCAGAACAGTTCAACCCAAATATTCAGATGTGTGCAGCACATTTTATGGAGGACTGTTTTCTGATCCTGGGAGAGTAGACTACAATGCCGGCTGTTCTAACGCACAGACTCTAAGTACGTTTTCATATTGAAAGGATTTGCCACTGATGATTCAAACGCGAGTTTTGAGCAGTGTAGAGTAGCGCTTGTTGTTTGTCGTTTCTCCGATGCGCCGGTACACAGAATCACAGTATGGTAGGGGCGTAACACGCTTGAGGTATTCGGCCAATCACAACGCACTGGATAGCTGACCAATCAGCATACACCTCGCTTTTCAGATCGATGAGCTTTGTAAACATCGACGCGTTTCAGAAAGGCGGTGCATAGAAGAGCAACAATAATGTACAATATGTGGAAAATAATGTGTTTTTTTAACCTTAAACCACATAAACACATTTCATTACACCAAATACACAAAATAATGTTCTTTTTAGCAACATCATATGACCCCTTTAAAAACCAAATCCACTGTTAAATTATGTTATGAAAAACTTTTTGGGTGACAAATTACATCAAGTTGATTTTCAGCTTCACCGCTATTTAAATGAAATATAAATTACCTTTGAGGCTTTATATAAATAAACCCAAAAGTATTTTTTTTTTTTTTGACTGTTTACTTGCCACACCGCTGCATTTGCTGATTAAGTCCACAAGTCTTCAGCCAACAGCCTTGCTGTTAAATGTAATCTTGAAATACAATCCTCCCTCTATACTACTTCATCTGCACATGCTATTCTGTGGAGACATTTCAGATCATTTTTCATTTTTGCCAGATATAAATTGATAAATGTATCAAATGAAGGTCTGCATCGCAATGTGGTTTGCATGGAAGTAGCCTGTACGCCAGCATCAACCTGTTTTGTCTTATATTTCAGGGTGTGAACTGTGATAGATCATCTGTCTTGCCCTGAATGACCATTTCATAATGTTTTTGATTCCAGTAAACATTTCTGTACTTCTATGGTTACTAAGTAATCCACCTATGTCAAGAGTTTTCAAATATTTTATTGCCAGGGAACTCCAAATATGATGATCCCCTTACGAGGAACCCCCTTCCCAAAATATGCATGCAGCTGTGTATTTTCATGTATGCAGATTCTTTTATACTCTAAAAAAATAGTAAACCTGATATTTTAAAGACAGCGTGTTGTTTGCAGAGGTGAATGATTACATTTTATTTCTATTTGTACTAAATCCTAAATAAATTACTACAGACTGGTGACAAGACATAGGACAACTTTGACTTATTCTTCATAAATGTGAGTCTCGATTGCTTTTACTATAGTTTGTCTTTTGACATTAGCACATAAATACTTTGATTTACAGTAGGTTACTGTTATGAGATGAGTTTGAGATGACTGAGCATAGTTTTTTGTTGGATTAGGGTTGAGCAGGAGGACTAACAAGTCGTCCTACAACCAAATGGTTGATTATTGAAGTTTATCTGGATTTAAATGTTTAGCTTTAATGATTTTCGGCCACGTTGCACTAGATACGACTAGTTGACTAATCATTCAGACAACCCAATGACTAGTCAAATTTGAAAATATTTTCGCACATCACTAAACAACATATGTGGTTATGAGCACACAGCTTGAGACTCAGTTTTGCCCAACTGTGTTTGGATTGGAATTGGTCAAGTGTAAAATTTCTGTCTTGCATACGATATGACGCAGGAGAAACTGAAAAAAATGTGAATTTCAAGAGAACCCATTTGTGTTGACTGCTAGATTTATGACTATGTTTTCCTCTGCTCTTTATGAAGATGAGACGAAAAGCACATTTAGGACCTGTTGAGATGTTTGAGTGTGAGAATAATACAAGTGATTAAATATGTGGCAGTAGGGACCTATTGTACCAAAATTGAATAAACCAATGCATGACTGTCTCAACAACCACATGAAAAATAATGTATAATTCTCTCCTTCTTGTGTGCCAAGTTCATTTGTGCCAAGGCTGCAATTAAGGTTGCTTAAGGGGACATATGTAACTATACAAAGCATATTTGATGAATGAGATTTGAAAGGGAAACGAGGAGTTTCTTTTCTTGCAGATCTGGAAATCTGTCATCAAATCACTGCACTGTTGACAGTCCAGAGCCAAGTGGATGGAGAAAAGTTGTGACAACACAAAATTGATGAAGATCTAGAAGAGAAAAGGCAGTTAGTACCATTCAGTTAGCACGTTAACAAAAGACTAGATCCAAGAAGTGATGTGAGAGACCGGCTCAGTTCAGTCAGTACAGACCTGGAATCTGTGTCCTTTGTGGTCACACAGCAATCTGGGTCCGAACAACAGACCCGTTTGTTGTATTCCTCGGGGGCTCGGAATTTGCTCAGCCGACATTGGCATGGTTTTCAGTGCTGGCTGCCAAGGCCAGTGTCTGATCAGCAGGAGAAACACCATTCTCCCTCATACCACACGCACACACACACTCACTCCACTGTCTGGGTATCTGTCTGGCTTTACACCCCTTCCTCAGTCTCTCATGTTACTTGCTGTGGGAAAGATTGGTGCTGTCCATTTTTGCTCCTTCCCCCACTCTATCTTCTTTCTCATTTTGATTATGCAAAGATACTGGAGTCTTATGAATGATTTAGACTAGTGGCTCTTGACTGGTTTCGCTTCTGGACACAGGTTGACATTGGACATGAAGTGGCAATTCAGCACGGTCCCAAAATAGTTTGTGCAAAAGTAAACAAAAATGTCAAACATTGAAATGTATTCATATATTTATTCATGATAATTTATTAATATTACTAAGTAAATCTCAACACGCTTGTCTTTATACTTTGAGCAGGAACAGACTCTATCCACTTTAAGATTTCTGTTTTGCTTTAGAAAAAAAGTAGCCAACCATGTAAAATGACGACTTGAAGGGTTAGTTCACACAAAAATGAACATTTTGTCATTAATTCTCACCTTCATGTTGTTCCAAACCCGTAAGACCTTCGTTCATTTTCAGAACACAAATTAACATATTTTTTATGAAATATGAGAGCTTTCTGACCTTCCCATAGGCAGCAAGGGAACTACCATGTTCAAGGCCCAGAAAGGTAGTATGGACATCGTTAAAATTGTATGAAGCTACGAGAATACTTTTTGTGTGCAAAAATAACAACTTTATTCAACAATTTCTTCTCTTGCGTGTCAGTCTTCGTGGCTGAACCACTGATGTCACATAGACTATTTTATCAATGTCCTTGCTACCTTTCTGAGCCTTGAACTTGGTAGTTGAGTTGCTCTCTATGGAGGGTCAGAAAGCTCTTGGATTTCATCTTAATTGGTGTTCTGAAGATGAACAAAGGTCTTATAGGTTTGGAACGACTTCATTTTTGGGTGAACTATTGCTTTAAAGCCTCAGCTTTTTGCTTCAACTGTTCACTGAGCAAATGCAGAAGCACCAATCCTCCTATGACTAATGATTGTTTTTCTGCATTTGCCAAATCAGTTATGAGTATGAGGCAGACATAATATCATGTCATTAATATTTATGAGCAAAAATGTAAAAGTTTCAATGTAACAGATGTGCTTTAGATTGAAAATTACAAGTTCTAAAAAAAGAAACATATGCATGAATTGAAAATAGGGTGTATAGAAAATAGGGTTTCTATTTCAAGCCACCTTTTAAGATTTATATACTAAAGTAAATGTAAATATTTAATCCTTGTTTCATCCTTTTTTAACATTGTCTGGTTTATTTGCATAGTTTTGCTCATTGTTTTGGAGTTTGCATAACCTGTCCATATTGGCATTTGTCTAATTTGACATAATTTGGCTTTGATCACCAGAAAAACTGATTTAGATAGAGCTACCATGCTTTTCTAAACCAGTCTTACAAAGGAAATTACTTTGTTTCAAAGCAACACTCTAATGTTGACTGTTACAGGTGTATGTGTGTACTTTTTAAATCCCTTCCTCATGCTTAAGAGAAAGACTCTTGTATCTTTGATATATGGTACCCCTGGAGCTCTATGGTCCTCAAATGTAAGGGCTTGGCAGTTGAAACTCTACCCAGCAGAGTCACAGTCACCTGTGTAATTTACTGCCCCCGTCTCCCCATCTGCTCTTTGGAAGCAGCTCCCCCCCCCCATGCGGTAATGGAAGGGGTCAATGTCTTACCTTTAGAAGAACCGCCCGGTTTTCCCCTGCATGACCCAGACCCCCTCCCCTTCTCCCATGGCTGATCTCACTGGGTTGTGATTTAGAGTAATAATAAAATTACCACGGCTCTGGAAGTAGACAGGGCACCCATAACATCTGGCTTTAATAAAGTTATGACTGATAGAGATGGATGCACACAGAACCAACATGAGTGGGAGACGCACACCTACCCCCAAGCTCCAGAACTGGACCTGTTTCTGATGACAGATCAGATCTTCGATTCCTCTCCACTAATGCATGCAGGTACCATTTTACATCTCTTTCCTTACAGAGAGAGCTGGAAAACAAACATGTTTGGTGTTTGGCTTATCTGCTCCTCTCATGTCCTCACTGACCCTTTTGCTTTTCTCATTTTCGATACTCACACACCCTGCTTGCTCAAGGATACTCTCATGCCTGGACATTGCTTGCTCACCAAATTCATTTAGCTATACAATGGAATTGAATCTCAACGTGTTGACCAACACTGAGCAATAAGATGTACAACATACCTTAAGGCACTTTATGTAACTGGTCCTGAGTGGTTTGTTGTGAATCTCTAAAATACATTGGGCGAGGAAAATCTTAGAGAAGTCCTCATTGCCATCAGGCGCCATCAATTGAATGTTTTCTTGGGGGAGGAATTTTTCCTTGTCCTGAAAGATGTGTTTGAGATGTGAAGACAAAGGCCATCTTGTGTGCCTGAAGGAGACTGAACTGTGGTAGAACTGTCTGGCTAGGTGTATTCTGTCTGGCCTCGAAAGAAACATGCTGGCCAGACGTTATTGTGTGTCTCGGCTGGCAGCCTGACTCAGGGAATTCTGCTGGGAGAGGTCACTGGTGCTGCCACATGGAGTACTTCTGTCTGGTGGCAGTGCCCAGTGTCTGAACAACCAGCAGCCGTCTGCTTGAAGACCATATGGTCATGGATCATGGATAGATGATGCAGTTGAAGTATCCAAATTCTTGCAGTCCAATTGTGTGGTTTTTGGACAATGTGCTGTAACGAGATTACAGAACGCAAACCAAAGAACACGTTGTCATCGAGATCACGGTAAATCATTTATTGTGGTGTACAAAGCATTTCACAGGGAAACATCATGTTCTGGAACATCTTATAGTTTCATGATGGCAATTAGTGTTCTTTCCTCTGCACTTTGAGCGGACATGTGACGTACAGTCTGGCAGATGATGCCCACCGTCTGTATAGAGCAGACTGTACAAGCAAGGCAGTGCTGCAATAGCTCAGAAGCATTGACAGAGGAGATCCAGAGGATGTGTCTAAGACACCACCATGTGTGAGCAACACAATCCATCTTTTTAGCAGAATCCAGTGTCCCTTGATCAACCCACATTGCTTTACTTCAGAGATGGTGCTGGTTCTTGGCCGCATCCACGTTTCCAATGACTTGTCTTGAGCACTGAATACTGATGTCTGATTGAAGGTTTTTCATTCAACTCAGCATTTAGCATTTCTTGGCATATCTCCTCATTAGTAATTCTTAATCCTTTGCAAATTCTCTAATTTCTCTTCAAACCATGAGGGCCGTCCGGAAAGTCCAGTAAGTTCTGGAGATTATGTTCATGTACTCAATCATATATTAAGGTGGCAAAGGCTGAAAACACCACGAGCGTCACGCGGGCTTCAGTATGTGTGTAGTAAACGAAACCGGGCACCTGCGCCATTCATTCACACAGAGACGCGAAGAAACTGCAGGATTCATATTTAAATAGTTTTAAATATGAATAACAATAATTTTTGTGGCTTAATATTCATAGACAGTTCGTATCGCATTTTGATTGATTTACTCATCTAAAATTTGGCAAATTCTGTGACATTCCGTGTTATACAGTAAATTCCATTTTTATGACTGGATTTTGTGATTCCATCTGCATTTTCCGCATTATGGATGTCATACGGCCCTACCTACAGCCCAAATTTGGCACCCTGCGACTTCTTGCTTTTCCCAAAACTAAAATCACCTTTGAAGGAGACTGAGGCAGCATTGTCCTATGTACAATTTTTTTTTAGGGATGCACGATATGAAAATTTTTTACCGATATCCGATAAATAAGTCCTCCTCATGGCCGATACAGATACCGATACTGATAACCAATAAGTTAATATTTTTATATTATAATTTTCATATAATCTACAGTTTGTGCACCCAGGAGAATAGAAAATCTAAGAAGCACTGATTAAACTGATATTTTAGTAGCTCTGGCCTAACTATAATAGCAAACATCAGTCCTGACTCTTCAAATGTGTTTATTTTCTGTGTAAGGCACCACAATACTCAGTTACAGAAAGAGTTTAACAGAAATATGACAGAACTATGGTTTACCTGCAATTAACAACTTATTAAAAACAAATTTATATTCAAGTATTTCATGCATAACAAAGAAATGCATCTATTCAACCTTTAGTGCATGAGGATGAGGAAGGTATGACTTTAAGTCATGTTTTTCAAATACATAATAAATAAAAATGCATTGACATTTGTCAACCTCGAGAAAAAAAAAGAAAAACAAAAGTGCATTCTCAAAAGTGTGTAGGGCATAGAGATGTCTCTGAAATTATATAGTTTAACATAAAATAAATAATAAACTTAAAATGATTTCCAATTTGCACTACTCAACATGTCTTACCCTCCTCCAAAGTATATATCTTTTCACTTGTCTCTTTTTAATGTCTATTTGTCTTTTCTATTTGTTATGTGAGGGCATTAGTGGGAGATTCTTGATAACCAGAAGCATCTCTGACTTCTCACACCCAATTCTGTGTTTTTTTTTCATCAATAACATTTACAGCAGCAGGAAATAAACGTTCACTGTCTATGCTGGGGCAAGGGGCTGACAGGTATTTCCGTGCAAGTGAGGCAAGGTCTGGGAACTGGGATTTATTTGACTTAGGCTTAGCGCTAGTAGCTGCTGCCGTGGCTGCTTCATATTCTTTTAGTACAGCTTCGCCGCGATGACGACCTTTCAAGTGAGATATAAGATTTGTTGTGTTAAAACTTGACGCCTTTTTTCCTCCTCTTGAAATCCTCGCTGAACTTGCTTTGCAAATCCTTGCTGAACATGCTTTGCAAATAGCAATGGTACTGTCCTCCGCTGCCACCGAGAAAAAAACATGTTCACGGGTGATGACGTAATGAGCGCGACACAGTTTTAAAGCTGCAGTCACTTTCACTCGAAAAGCGGATGAATCTCTAATTGATTAATTTACCAGCAAAAGTACTTTATCAGATCTAGTTATCGGATTTAATTTATTTATCGGAGCAATAAAAATGACATAATTTTCACCCATATCGCCCGATAATTTATCTGTCCGATAAATATCGTGCATCCCTAGTTTTTTTGTATCTTGTAAATTCTTCGATAAATGTCTCTATTTTTCATATTACATGCCGGGATACTTTCCGTATAGCCCTATATGTACAACAGTAGTTTTCAGTCCTGATCCTGGGAGCTCAGCACTCTGTAGATTTTGATTGTCTCTCTTATTTAACACACCTGATTCGGAGATAGCTTGCTAGGAGAGTATCATGAGCTAAAGTTCTGGTTGTTGTAGAGTTCAGAACTACTCCTTACTGCAAATGTTAAAGGTGTCATGAACTGCCTTTTTTATTATTTTGTACTGTTCTCTGAGGTCCGCTTATAATGTTATCAAGATTTTAACATAAAAAACATAATTTAGAAGTAATAGGCTATTTTCTGTAATGTTTTGACCCCCCTCATCACATTTACATTTAGTCATTTTACAGATCTTTCTGAAAATCCTGTGTCAAATTTGCCTTGTTTGTAAACGAATTTGTGGTAAAATTAAGTTCTTACTGACGCGGTATGTCCCTTCATTAAAAATAAAGTTCATCAAATGAAGTTTGTCGTTTGGTTTCTGCGTAGACCTGCGTTTGCCGCTCTTGCAATGTACCTACTGTGTGTGCGAATCGGTGGGCGGGGCTAAACAGGCAGCGATGTAGAAGCACAGGGCAACTTGATGGTTAACCTGTGACTACACTTTTTTTATGCACCCCGTTCCCGAGGTGTGCCAAGTCGTGCTGAGCCGTGCCGAGCCGAGCCGTACCACGCAGTGGAAAAGCGCCACAAGACTTTTAACGGCAGCTGCAGTGACGCAATGACTTTACAGATTAGCGATTGGCTCTTTTATTCAGAAGGCGGGGCTTCCATTATTAGAGCGCCCATATTGAGCGTTGCATTTTTCTCCATTCACAACTATACTAATGACATGTCTTGGGTATTCTATAGTATTTGAGAGCAGACTCCTGATTCTAGACCGGCAATCATTTAGGGCTGGTACGGAACTGTTTTTTCTGATCCGCAGTGTTTCAAGAATGGGCACACGCTTAATTTGTTGAAAAGGGGCACCAGATTGCTCATCTTGTAATAGACTAGTTTTACTTTTGCAGACCACATTTGGCCTGCAACATCCACTCTAATTGAATCACGTCTCTCATGAGCAACAGTTACAATTGGTTATTTTTAACCAATTTGATTTGCAGTCTTGTCTTGATTTGATTTGCAGTCTGAACAGCAGGCCTTGCCTAACATTTGCGTTTGAGCATGTCACGCTAGAAGGGTGTGAACGTGTAAAGGAAAGGGAAATAGCATATGGATGACTGTCTGCTGGGGTAGTTTCAAGATTTTAATTTTTGTCTATGAATCACCGCTGATATGGCCAGGGGCTCCCGGTTGGGATTATGTTTAGGTAAAGTGTTGTTGAAGATATCCAAGGGGCCAGGTTTGGCTCCTTTTAATATGTTCCTAATGTTCTGGAGCCAGACTCGGTGAGTTATGAGAACTCTTCAGTCATCGCCGTAACTCAAACACATGCTTACATAAGAGCCGACCAACACTAGTCATGACGACGGGAAGTTATTGTTTGGGGTTGACGGTCATGGCATCGGAGCAGATGGCGCTTATTCATCTCAGGTGCACGGAGAGATCCAGTGAGTGCAATACATTTTGTTCTGCACCAGATTTGACAGTGTAAGCTATCTGTCTGGTGCAGCTTTGTCTCTTTGTTCATGTTCTAGATTCCCAAAGATGTTCCTGTCAAGAGAGATTGAGCAATACATAACGCACATGTATACACCTCTAATATATGCACATGTATACCCATATTGCTTGGCCAGCACTTTTTGTTTTGAAACTTGAACACGATTTTGGCTGAAACTCTTGTTCTGAGCTACTTTGTCAGGAATGTTTCTTCACTGAGGAATCCCCAGCGACAGGGCCTTCGTTGCCCTGCATGAAATACTGTTCCATTTATTAATATGAGGAAATCTCTTCAGAAAGGCAGTGCAGCCTCCAGCATGTGAATAGAGGGGGCCCATGGAACTGCTGTGGTTTGCTGTGGAATGAACCTGATTTAACACATGAATAACAGAATCTAGAGCTCCACAAAACAACTGGACAGAGTCTCAGCAGTTGGGGGAGGAGGTGTGCTCTCCACCGTTTCTCTATAGCGGTCTGCTTCAACTCCATCTTTGGGCTGAAAATTTGTCATGTTTTTCTCTTCGAAACTGATGAATATTACAATGCTTACGCATTCCTATCTTTAGAAACTCACTGTGATATGATCCTCGAAACGACTCTCCCAATGGTAACACTTGCAGTATGCTCAAGAAATTAGCACTTCCATTGGGAAATTTCTCCCTTTTTGGGGAGCAGGCCTGCAGGTGGGTCTGTGTGTGTGGTTAAGCATATGAAGTTCAGAGTCTGATGGATATCAGATGGATCATAGTTTGAGCGGGTTTGTTGATATGGGCTTGCCAGCAGGTCACCTGTCAGTGCCTTAGGCGGTGCGTCTGTGTGAGTATGTTCTTTCTTTGTGGGCGAGTTCCTCAAGTGAAGGTCAGTCCACACAAACGCACAGGGCAAGAGGACAACTGATTGGCGGTTGGCTAGTTTGACCAATAAGAGACCTTGAGTTCCTGCAATGCTGCAGTTAATTAGCTCAATCCCAGCTCCTTTTTCGTGTTGCAAATCCAGATGTGAACCATCAAGCTTTACGCAAATTGAGTTACTGTAAATCTGATCTATGACCAGGCAGACACACTATGAAAGTGCACAGGCCAAGAGGCTTGTTCACGGCCCATGACCTGGAACCTGTGAGCTTCTGACTTTGTGCAGGGGCATCGGTAGTCAGGTCTCTGACAAAGTGATTTAGTCACGGCTTGTCTCCAGTAAGGGTTTACCCCACTGACCCCGGAAAGGCTTCATATCCAAACATGTCATAAAGAGAAAGATCTGCAGTGAACCAGGTGTAAAAGCCAATCTGTCTTGGAGAACTTGCAGATTTAGTTGGAGCCATGTGAGCCTTGCACATGTCCTGAGGTTAGCTTCATCTTGAGCTTAGCCAAGGTTTCTCAGTAGGGATGCACGCCTAAATTTGTGTAATCGTATTTGTGTGCTGATACTGATATCTGGTTTCCTAGAACATCCATAGATACATTTAGATATCCTTTTATTTTAAAGAATAATTAGATGGTTAAATTGTCAATTTTTGTCAATTGATTTGTTTATATAATTTATTTTATTATGTTCTATTTTTCATTCTGCAAATCATTTTAAATTGTTACTTAAGCCACATAGATATTTTCCTAACTGAGGTTTGTTTTTTTACCAGCTTTGATAGGCAGAACATAATTGCATCTGCTTTTAAACAAATGTCTGCGTTAACAGCACACTAATTAAAATCCCATTCAAAACAAATTGATTTTTTCTGGAAACGTTGAGTTTTCGCTGTGTTTTGGCCTCCCATCCACATGTAAACATTTTAGTTCACTGAAAATAGAGGTTTCGGAAAACACTTCAAAATGTTGTTTTCCTTGATGTGTGTGTGAACACGTGAAAAATTTTTGGAACACATCAAGAGCGCCATTTGCGCATGGCAACAGTTGTTTATAAAAATGTGCTGGAATTCGTCAGGAAGGATTCTGACCACAATAGCAAAATGCTGCTTAGTTTTTTTGTGGTCAGCTGTCATCGATGACGTTTATAGGTCAGCCTACAATTGTTTAATGATCATACCGCTATACGGAGGAGTATGCATATACTGCATCAGTAAATTATACATTACCAAAACGTTCTTAACTCTGTCTCCACCACTGACGCAATTTTCTGTCTTTCTTTGTTCCACTGTTATATGTTAGGGGGGAATCCCTAAATCAAAACATGGTGAAGAAGAAGAAGATCTGTTTTGATCATTGATCTAAATTCGATTGAGATGTAGTACAAAAATGCCATTTTCTCAGCATACATGTTTTGCAAATTTGGCATGTTCAGATATTATGACAAAATATTATGGTGGCCAAGGTTTCGTTAAAATGATCAAAAATGCCGGCAGTGTCTGGCAATTTTTTTTTAACGCAGACAGGGAAAGAGTTAAGTGTTTTTGTTTTTTTTAAGATTTTTATTTTTGGTGTTTTTGCCTTTATGATAGGACAGTGTAGTGCAGTGTGGACAGGTTTTTTTTTGAAACCCAAGACGAAAAATGCTTTTCCTTTTACAAATTTCCATATACGTGTGAACAAGGTATAAGCACCGCCCAAAGTCGTTCATTCTGACCCATTCCTTCTGCCTAGTTTTTTTTAGCTATTGTGCAATTTAGAGATGATACATATTTTGCTGCATCAGCTGTCGTCAGACATACCAGCACTCTGTATCAATCTGTATCATCTTTTTAAGTACTATTCCTGAACGTCACTGGCAGACCGTCCTAAACCTCCTGTCTTCTGCAAATGTTACTTTTGCTTTTTCAAGTCTGGATAGGTTTCACTGTGAAACAATAGACAAATATGGCTTTGCGTTCCAAGATTGTTCTTGCTCTTCGTAGCAGCAGGATTGTGTAATTTTGTAGCAATGAAGTCCCAGACAGGGAAATCTTAATCAACATTCTTGGCATAATAGGAAAGCTTTGGCTCAAAGGATGTTTTGTTTGATTATTTAATTAATTTTTTTCCTCTCATTGCACTCTCAAAGGGAAGTAAAAAATTCCAACAACTTTTTTGGCCCCTTCCCGCTGGCTGTCAGTTAAGCTCAGAGTTTTCCTAGATGTGACACTGATGCCATATATTTCAGCGCTGTGAGTGAGTTTAAATGTGGAATCACAGGCCAGGCTTGACGAAGTGCTCCCAGTGGGGTGGTCTTTCTCCACAGCGGGGAGGTTTGGGGTTGAGCCAATCAGGTGACGCGCCGGCTTCCAGAAACACCGGCAAAACAAGAGAAAAATATTTTGTGTTTCTTTTGCGCCTTCACTTTTAACACTTGTGCTAGTGGCTTACTCTATATTTATTCTGGGCTTCTTTAAGTCCCCCGGGGTCAGAGGTCAACGATTTGGGTACAAGCATAAATTAGGAGCTGGAGGGGAGAAATCACTTTGACAGGGATATTTTTGGATGTTTAAATGCTGTTGCTGTTCATGCGAAGGTCAAGTTTTTTTTGGCATCATGCTAGTTCAACCTATAATCACAATTCTGTCACCATTTGCTCTTGACATTTTAAACCTGTATGACCTTTTTTTCCCCTCTGCACACACAAAAGATATTTTATAAATGTTATGTCCATAAAATGGGCCCAATTTTCTTATCCCTTTAAGTTCTTACTGATGAATGTTTAGGAAAACATGCAACAACCCCAAATTTAAGCCACATGAATTATGTATAGATTTCTTTGCAATATAAAACAAAAATATTGTACAAAGTGTTATTTATTTTAAAGAGAAATCAGCAAAACTAAATTGCTTTTTCAATATTATGAAAATTTGAATACTTGGTAGAACATGTTAATAGTTAAAGTAGAAAAATACACCCGTGTTACTCTGACAGGACACAGAAATTGCTCAAAAAGGGTTAAGAATCTAATGCAATGATATTCAGACCTATTAAAGGGATAGTTCACCCAAAAATGAAAATCACCCCATGATTTACTCACCCTCAAGCCATCCTAGGTGTAATGACTTTCTTCTTTCAGATGAATACAATCAAAGTTATATTAAAAAGCTCTTCCTAGCTTTATAATGGCAGTGAATAGAGGTCGAGATTTTGAAGCCCAAAAAGTGCGTCCAGCCATCATAAAATGTGCTCCACACAGCTCTGCTGGGTGAATAAATTCGATATAAGCCAAGAGGAGACTGGTTTTCCTTTGCTGTAAACAAAACTTGCTTCTCGCGAAACTAGTTTATTCTCACCAGAGCTTACGCTATGCCTACGCTACTCTCTTGTGAACACGCGTATGACAGTCAGTGGAAGCTAGAGATTACTTTGCTTCAGAAGGCCTTTATTAACCCACCCACCCCCATACCCCCGGAGCCGTGTGGAGCACCTTTTATGATGGATGCGATGCACTTATTTGGGCTTCAAAATCTCGACCACCATTCACTGCCATTATAAAGTTTGGAAGAGCCAGGACATTTTTTTATATAACTGATTGTATGTATTCATCTGAAAGAAGAAAGTTATATACAGCTATGATGGCTTGAGGGTGAGTAAATCATGGGGTAATTTTCATTTTTGGGTGAACTATTCCTTTAAGTGTTGTTTTGTATCCAGAAGTTTCCAAATGCCTTTTGGGACCACTGTACATGTTACACCTGGCTGTTTTCATTTTCAATAAGATGGTTGTAGATCTATCCTGAAGGGCTTCAAGCATGGAAATAGCTCTTGTTGAAATATTTGTGTTTGTTGCTTTCTATTGTTGCCTTGGAAATTCTGAAAACACAGAGCTGATTATAATCAGAAGAGCCTTCCTTTATCTCATGTAATGCTGCGGTCAATTCTGTGACATTACTGTCCCTCAAGTCTTTGTGTTCATCATGTTTGCTAATCATAGGACTGTAAAAAAGTTTTTTTGCATTTTTTTCTCCTGTTACCTCAAATTTTCCACCACATCATCTACCGTAGCAAACGCTGATCAGTGCAGTGCGCGCATTCCTGTCTCCCCTCCCATTGCTGCCCCGTTGAAAAGGACTGGCGCTAGTACTACAAGTTTGTCCTCATTCCCCTGGCTAATACATTGGAATTTCTTGGCTGATACTTCATACTTTCTAACTTCAGTAGAATAAAGATCTAGTTGTTTTATTTTGGAACTCGGTTACAGGCTGAATATTTACAGATACAATTTATCCTGTGTTATTATTGGTCAATAGGGGAAACTTGTTCCAAAATAACAACCCCAGCCAAATGTTCGTTAAAAACTCTTGTTTAAACTCTTGTTAAATCTACAAACTAACAGTCTGATCTCAGGATGGATTTTCAGTACATTGCTAGTATATTAGTTAGATAATTACCTAGATAAAAATTGTAAGCCAACGCATGCTAGCAATGTTGTTAACTCCAATACAGCATTTGTTAGCATGTAAGCTAATGCGTTGCAGATTTGATTCATCTCTCATTTTTAAATGAGGTCAATCACAGCAGCAGTTCAGGGTAACAGATTTTAATTATGGACATCACATGGTGATCCAAATGAACCAATCCAAATGAACCAACAATATTGTCAATTTTGATTTCTATACAGCTTCATGCTCATGGCAGCGAATAATTGACTACATTGGACATAGGGGTGGGCGATATGACCAAAATTTTTTATCACAATATGAGTAATTTTATTTCACGGTAACGATATACAGTATATCATTCACAATATAGTTATTTTTGCTTTAAATAAGCTCTTTATGATACCAACATTTTTGAAACCATGGAAATTTCATAATTCTTGTCACCAGTGTCAATATCACAAAAAAACTAATACTAGCCTAATAAATAAACTCAAACTCACTGAAGACAAGTAATCAGTCAGCTATTAAAAATGAACAAGTAACTAATTACAAGCAATCGGACAAAAAAACTACAGTAGAACAAATAAGAAATGCTGCATACATTGTATAAAGTAATCAAATGTATAAAAACACTGCATATTATTCACTGTGTAAATTAAATATATATTTCTTCTTATTAAAGTTCCAAAAGTGATTTAGTCAAGAGCAGTGAGAGATTTTCTCTCTTTTGTTGTTTGATTAAGGATGTGTTCACACTTGTAGTTCGGTTCTCTTGGTTTGTTTGGTCTGGACCAAAAAAGAAAACGATACATTTGGTCCTGGTCTGCTTAGCGTTCACACTGGCATTTTTGACAGTGAACCTAAAGATACCAAACCTAAAGGCATAGTCATACGTCCACAACCTGATTGGTCGGGTTGAATGACGTATATTTCATAACGGAACTTACTGAACACTCCAAACAATAGGTGTGTTCGACTTAAAGGGGTCATATGATGCGATTTCAAGTTTTCGCTGCAGGTGTATGGCGCTTTATGTAGAATACACCTAATGCCATCTGCTGGACTAAGCGTGCTCATTGTTGCGTGTACATGATTTTATTTTTACCACCTGCAAACTCACGAAGACCTCATAAAAGGCATAAACGCTCTACGTTTGCCCTCTGCTCATTTTGTTTTAGATACACCATTTATTCCGTGTCGTCAAATCATGTTGCATAGTGTCACATCTTGTCATCACATCCTGTTTTTGGTTCGTTTGGAAGCATTTGGTCCATGTTGCGTTCATATTTCATTCGAACCGCACCAGAGTTCGTTTGGAACCCTGGTGCAAACCAAACAAGCGGACAGAGACTGCTAAAAAGATGGGTCTCGGTCTGCTTGTTTGGTTTGCACCAGGGTTCGGATAACAGAGCAATCACACCAGAGTTAGTTTTAATCGAACCAAACATGACAAGTGTGAACACACCCTAACATGAATGACAG
>NW_015539915.1:807729-810593 GCF_001515605.1 Sinocyclocheilus anshuiensis
CTTTAAGAGCTGCCCGGATCCAATATACTTACACGTGTTTTCTTTCTCAGCTGTTTGCTTTCACTTAAGACATACTGTGTTTAAGAGGATACTTGCAAAGACGGGATTTTGACACAAAGAAGTGTGTATTTAACAGTTCAAGGCCTATAAAGCAGCAAAAATAACTCTGTTCAATACTCCCGCACTCTATGAATGCCGTCTTCACGTGCACGTTTTTCTGACAGTGCTCAGAAACAGTCTTTCAGACAGTGCGCAAATACAGCAAAATGAGTTCTCTTTTAAACCGCAATGCCTAAAAACACGTGCACACAGTAAGTTTTCGTGACCACGTAGCACAGCAACGTCACATGAGCGTGTAACTGTGATAGAGGAGATAAAGTCTCTAAAATCTCTATCGGTTGACAAATTTGTACGGTTAATCATGTCTATTGGTATATCGCATTCCTCTAATTGCATATTTTGGTTGTTACAAAGCTAGGTGCATTGATATTAAAAATCTTGCTAATTATTGTCATTTTATGATTGATAACTGTTTTTTAATAATTTGCACTCTGTTTTGCATTTAGCATTGGTTTGTTCGTTCACATGGTTCTCGACCCATCAGAATTAAACCAGATTAAAACACTTTTTCTTTTTTATTTACCTCAAGTTCATAGTGTAAGATGCCTCCACCGAACTTAGCTTTATTTCTTTATCACACAGATAAAGAAATACTTTGAGCTGGAACCTCTGGCACGAGGCAAGAGCTGGATTCTGGAGGGCAGCACGGTGGACAGCATGGACGCGGTGAAGGAGAGCTTCGGTCAGCTCATTAATCTGCTCGAGGAGAAGGACCACGAGACAGGCAGGATATGACCCGGGGACGACATCCCAGCATCCCTCAGACACTACTGAACGCCAACTCGCCACAGGCCAGCACATCCCAGTTCAGCCTGGCCGTCGTGTAAACTACATTGTTACTTTAACTCTGTTACTGTGGTGAAACAAATTGAGCCATGGGAAAAAATGGACTATGATAAATCCTCACGTAAGGATACATATCTGCAGAAAAAGAAGGTACCTCAGCCCTTAAGTTTGATACCTTCTCTCAAACCACACGTATTAACCCAGAACAAGCGTTCGACACGCGATTACCATTCTGAGTTAAATGGTTGTATCTGTCCTTTTTAATGCAGACCTAGTTGCACATTGCTACTAAATAGATGATGTACTCATATTCTTGGTCATGTAGGGCAACTGGAAGTCATGTAGTCCCTAGTTTGTTTTCTTAGCACAGCGTGCGAGTGATTGCGTGTTTGCGAGAGAGATATGCCAGTTTGTACTTAAAAACCTTAAAGTGAGTCCTAATGTATTTTTAAAACAAACGTTTAATTGTGTTCTCAGAAACGACAGTCTTTAGATGTAACTCCAATAGGCCGTCTTAAATATTTGTGGCTGTGAAGTGAAAAGAAGAGTGATTCCTCAGTCGTGAATAAATAAATATTCTATAATATCTCTAAACTGCATGGAGCCGCACTTGATGTACCATTGGAGCTTTAGAGTGACTATAAATGCACATTTTTCATTTGGGATCATTGAGGACACTGATGTTTTCATAACTTGGTCTAGTATTGTTTGACAGCTGATCATATCCAGGATTTTGCTCGTCTGTCTCTTTATCTTGGATGGTAATGGTTGACAAAGCCCTACTGAAACATATAACACCGGTTTGACTTTGTCTTTTCACCAAAGACACTACAACCACAATCAGCCCCTTTAGGTGAACCGTGACACAGCCTTTGATTTTGTATGCATGATGTATTTACCATGTGCTTGTTTGGATATCGCGTTATTGGAATTTTTTTGTATTTCTGTTGGCCCTGAATGTAACATGCTCTCTCTGCATCATCACACCTCCTCTAGTCTCAATGTGGTCCCATTTAGTTGAGTTTCTGGAGGAGGAAGGAATGCAAGAGCCCAGTCCGGTGTTAACCAAATCATTGATGTGCCACATCAGCCACACTTCCAAAAGCAAGCAAACACCTTGAATGCATAATCATCATCAAACTCGGGCAACATCTTGGGTTTTATTTATATCTACTACAATTTTATACCCTCCGAACCAATTCAGCTGCCTTTTTGTAATTCAAATATTTGTACATTTGTTACAGATTAGTCTCTGGAAAGACATGTGCCTGTCTTTGTACTGGAAGATAAAAAGTCTAGGTGGACTTTTAGCCATTTACCAAGGTGGCATCAAGTCAGGTGGCACATGTTTGACAGTGTTTATGCATAATTTCCACTGAGCAACATGGAAAATAAAGGTAGAAGAAGGACAAATATGTTGTCTTTGGTCATTTACTTATAGGATGATATCATGTTTCACATTTTTGGCTGATGAATAATGGATGAGAACAAATGATCTAGACCTTGACACAGAGTTGTGAAGGTCTTCAAGGGTCCTCTCTATGATATCGCTTTCTGTCTTTCTTTTTTCTGCTAATAATTTTTTATATATTAACAAAACATCTTTATTGTCTTTTTTTTCTAGGAAGTATGAGTAAAAGATTATGGAAAACTAGTTAAAGGAATAGTTCAACCAAAAATGTAAATTAGCAGAAAATTACTCGCCTTCAGACCATAAATGAGTTTGTTTCTTCTTCACTTGCTCATCAGTGGATGCTCTGCAGTGAATGGGTGCCGTCAGAATGAGAGTCCAAACAGCTGATAAAAACATCACAATAATCCACAAGTAATCCACACCACTCCAGTCCATCAGTTAACATCTTGTGAAGTGAAAAGATGTGTGGATTACTTATGGATTATTGTGGTGTTTTTATCAGCTGTTTGGACTCTCATTCTGACGGCACCCATTCACTGCAGAG
>NW_015539915.1:812053-868680 GCF_001515605.1 Sinocyclocheilus anshuiensis
GTGTGTATTTAACAGTTCAAGGCCTATAAAGCAGCAAAAATAACTCTGTTCAATACTCCCGCACTCTATGAATGCCGTCTTCACGTGCACGTTTTTCTGACAGTGCTCAGAAACAGTCTTTCAGACAGTGCGCAAATACAGCAAAATGAGTTCTCTTTTAAACCGCAATGCCTAAAAACACGTGCACACAGTAAGTTTTCGTGACCACGTAGCACAGCAACGTCACATGAGCGTGTAACTGTGATAGAGGAGATAAAGTCTCTAAAATCTCTATCGGTTGACAAATTTGTACGGTTAATCATGTCTATTGGTATATCGCATTCCTCTAATTGCATATTTTGGTTGTTACAAAGCTAGGTGCATTGATATTAAAAATCTTGCTAATTATTGTCATTTTATGATTGATAACTGTTTTTTAATAATTTGCACTCTGTTTTGCATTTAGCATTGGTTTGTTCGTTCACATGGTTCTCGACCCATCAGAATTAAACCAGATTAAAACACTTTTTCTTTTTTATTTACCTCAAGTTCATAGTGTAAGATGCCTCCACCGAACTTAGCTTTATTTCTTTATCACACAGATAAAGAAATACTTTGAGCTGGAACCTCTGGCACGAGGCAAGAGCTGGATTCTGGAGGGCAGCACGGTGGACAGCATGGACGCGGTGAAGGAGAGCTTCGGTCAGCTCATTAATCTGCTCGAGGAGAAGGACCACGAGACAGGCAGGATATGACCCGGGGACGACATCCCAGCATCCCTCAGACACTACTGAACGCCAACTCGCCACAGGCCAGCACATCCCAGTTCAGCCTGGCCGTCGTGTAAACTACATTGTTACTTTAACTCTGTTACTGTGGTGAAACAAATTGAGCCATGGGAAAAAATGGACTATGATAAATCCTCACGTAAGGATACATATCTGCAGAAAAAGAAGGTACCTCAGCCCTTAAGTTTGATACCTTCTCTCAAACCACACGTATTAACCCAGAACAAGCGTTCGACACGCGATTACCATTCTGAGTTAAATGGTTGTATCTGTCCTTTTTAATGCAGACCTAGTTGCACATTGCTACTAAATAGATGATGTACTCATATTCTTGGTCATGTAGGGCAACTGGAAGTCATGTAGTCCCTAGTTTGTTTTCTTAGCACAGCGTGCGAGTGATTGCGTGTTTGCGAGAGAGATATGCCAGTTTGTACTTAAAAACCTTAAAGTGAGTCCTAATGTATTTTTAAAACAAACGTTTAATTGTGTTCTCAGAAACGACAGTCTTTAGATGTAACTCCAATAGGCCGTCTTAAATATTTGTGGCTGTGAAGTGAAAAGAAGAGTGATTCCTCAGTCGTGAATAAATAAATATTCTATAATATCTCTAAACTGCATGGAGCCGCACTTGATGTACCATTGGAGCTTTAGAGTGACTATAAATGCACATTTTTCATTTGGGATCATTGAGGACACTGATGTTTTCATAACTTGGTCTAGTATTGTTTGACAGCTGATCATATCCAGGATTTTGCTCGTCTGTCTCTTTATCTTGGATGGTAATGGTTGACAAAGCCCTACTGAAACATATAACACCGGTTTGACTTTGTCTTTTCACCAAAGACACTACAACCACAATCAGCCCCTTTAGGTGAACCGTGACACAGCCTTTGATTTTGTATGCATGATGTATTTACCATGTGCTTGTTTGGATATCGCGTTATTGGAATTTTTTTGTATTTCTGTTGGCCCTGAATGTAACATGCTCTCTCTGCATCATCACACCTCCTCTAGTCTCAATGTGGTCCCATTTAGTTGAGTTTCTGGAGGAGGAAGGAATGCAAGAGCCCAGTCCGGTGTTAACCAAATCATTGATGTGCCACATCAGCCACACTTCCAAAAGCAAGCAAACACCTTGAATGCATAATCATCATCAAACTCGGGCAACATCTTGGGTTTTATTTATATCTACTACAATTTTATACCCTCCGAACCAATTCAGCTGCCTTTTTGTAATTCAAATATTTGTACATTTGTTACAGATTAGTCTCTGGAAAGACATGTGCCTGTCTTTGTACTGGAAGATAAAAAGTCTAGGTGGACTTTTAGCCATTTACCAAGGTGGCATCAAGTCAGGTGGCACATGTTTGACAGTGTTTATGCATAATTTCCACTGAGCAACATGGAAAATAAAGGTAGAAGAAGGACAAATATGTTGTCTTTGGTCATTTACTTATAGGATGATATCATGTTTCACATTTTTGGCTGATGAATAATGGATGAGAACAAATGATCTAGACCTTGACACAGAGTTGTGAAGGTCTTCAAGGGTCCTCTCTATGATATCGCTTTCTGTCTTTCTTTTTTCTGCTAATAATTTTTTATATATTAACAAAACATCTTTATTGTCTTTTTTTTCTAGGAAGTATGAGTAAAAGATTATGGAAAACTAGTTAAAGGAATAGTTCAACCAAAAATGTAAATTAGCAGAAAATTACTCGCCTTCAGACCATAAATGAGTTTGTTTCTTCTTCACTTGCTCATCAGTGGATGCTCTGCAGTGAATGGGTGCCGTCAGAATGAGAGTCCAAACAGCTGATAAAAACATCACAATAATCCACAAGTAATCCACACCACTCCAGTCCATCAGTTAACATCTTGTGAAGTGAAAAGATGTGTGGATTACTTATGGATTATTGTGGTGTTTTTATCAGCTGTTTGGACTCTCATTCTGACGGCACCAATTCACTGCAGAGATACATTTCTCCAAATCTGATGAAGAAACAAACTCATCTACATCTTGGATGGCCTGCGGGTGAGACAATTTTAAGCAAACTTTCCTTTTGTGTGAACTATTCAAGTTTTGCTTTCAAGAAATTCATTCTTTAGTTTCACTTTTTTCTTCATGATATCAAGATGCTATACCTTTATTTCTGACTTCATGTCCCCAAATTTACAAAAATGAAGTTCAATTCAGAATTCAGATCCATTCATTCCACTGACCCATTTACCAATAATCATAGTTGGCTTCTTTGATATTTCCCTTTGTTTCACTCATCTGGATGGCTTTGAGCTCGCTACTGACTAAAGAGCAAGGAACGCCAGCATCTCTGTGGGTCATCAGCACAAGAGTGATTAGTCATAGTGTTTCCCTGTCTATGGATTAGTCATCTACAGTCATTTCCAGCTGTCCTCATAACCCACAAAACTATGAGATGGAGGCAGTTTCTTTTCATTGGCTTGTAGGGATTCCCATAAATCAGACTCTGAAGTTAATATATCCATGTATCCAATAAACATAATGTATCCATGTCCATACAGGAGCTTAACAAAACCAGATCCTGCTAAAATGTCAAATGACACATTTATAGATGCTGGGGATTTAACAAAACAAAACAGAGTGGGGACAAAACCATTCAGGCAACCTGGACCACAATCACTAGACCACATTGTTATTCTATGACTTGAAAGAAACTTTCTTCTAGTTTCAGTTGACAGCAGACATCGGGAAATATAATTAGGCGCCTAAAGTTTAACCTCTCTCTCATTTCTCCTTGACCAGAGGACAACTCACAGAAGAAGCAGCACAGACACTGATGATCAGTTAATAATTTCTAAATACAACATTGAAATTGTCTGTGACTTTGCTTTCTGGGGGCAGACAGAAAATTATTCCTCTGATTTTCAGATCTGACTGACAAAACCTGTTCCGACAGCATGAAATGCAAATGAAGCTGTTCAAAGAATGAACTTCTGAAAAATCCATCTTTTGGTAATGGGTATTGTGTCTGGCGAAGAGACATTATCTAAAATAACCTGAGACCATTTGAAATGACTCACTCACGCTATACCAGACGCATATTAGTATGCAGACAGATGAACACTTGGGATTAATCTTTCAACTTTAACCATGTCTGAAGAACTTCACAAAGCTGTCTGCAAGACAAACTTTCAATATTTTCTTCTTTTTCCCCAGTGTCAGTCTGACAGCCTCGTGCTAATCTTCTTAAAACGTCTCTGCTCTCTATCACACCTGTGCAACGGGAGAGTTTCAGAAAGTTTCTTAAATTTAAGTATTATTAGTTTCTTTGGCAGCTCTTAAAGGAATAGTTCACCCAAAATTGCTGTCTTTCCTCTGTGAAAAACAAAAGATATTCTGAGATATAACTGTTTTTTGTCCATACAATGAAAGTTTTTTTTTTTAAAGTCATTGACTTTCATTGACACGAGGGTAAAGAAAAATGACAGAAAGTTCATTTTTGGTTGAACTGTCCCTTTAAGACAAGGTGACTAAGGTAAAAACATTTAACTGACAGATATATCTTTTTTTTTTTGTATTACACGTTTTCTAAAATTGTATGTTTTATATATGCAAATGAGACACTATTTGTATATAATTCCAGAACAGAAATCTAAACATTGGATAAAGCCATGTTCAAAATCCATGTTCTTGACATAAGAGAGTCAAATATATTTCCAGAGGAGATTTTGGATCTCTTTTTATAACAAAGAATTATGGAAGCATTATGGAACAATTCAGGCTTTTTTTCCTGGCAACTAGGAGAAAAATAGTTATAACTGCGAGATATAGACTCAAAAAAGTTGTGAAATAAAAAGTTGCAGTTACCTTTTTAGTCTTTATTCTGTGGAGAAAACAAAAAACTGAATTGCGAGATGCATTTCTCTACGAAATTAGAGGAAAACAGTGAGAATTGCAAGATAAAGTTGAAATTATATATTTTTTATTTTTATTTGAGGAAAAAAATGAAAAACAGAATGTTGAGATGTAAACTCAGAATTCTGAGAAAAAAATCGGAATTTTTTGTTTATATCAAACAAAACTTTTATGAGAATAAAAATCTGAATTATGTAAGATTAAAAAGTCGCAATTGCCTTATTTATTTTTTATATATATTTATTTTTTTATCCTGTGGCAGAAATGGGCTTCCATGGAAAACAGTGCCATCAGCTAGAAAGAAAAAAAATCATGTTTTTCGGAATGAAATGTTATCAAATCTGGCAAATGACATGAACCCAACCCCCTCTGTGAAAACCTTCAGAATATAGATAGGAATAAAACGGTGAAGTTCGGTAAGTGTAAGTGCAACTGAAGTGGAGATTTCTTGCTCAAAAAAACATATTTTGAGAAAACCGCTTTTAAAGATTACGTAATTGAAACAAAGTAACTGAAGGCTATTGATGCAAATGAAATAAACACTTAGAAGTGCATTTGGGATGTTTTCTTTCTACTGTTCTGACACAGCATGTTACGAAAAGCCAAACAGCCCAAAAAAACTCAAAATTGTGCAGGAAAAAACAATGAAACTCAAGAATCCCAGAATTGCCAGTGAAAACGAACTTAACTAGGCCATACTCACTGAAAGCAAAAGCACATGCATCTGAAAAGCAATGACCCTTTTGCATTGCTTTTTTCCTTCATGCTCATGAGAAATGTGCAATTCCTATCGCCGCCGTACCTCCACAAACATGTTCCCATGACTGATTATAATGAGTTAGGGCTGCAGCTTGCGTTGCCTCCATTAGTGGATCCCATTTTGCATTGTGTTGCAACACAAGGGTCAAATGTAAAGACAAAATGTACATTCTCGGCTTTACAACACTGGGACATCAAAACAGGCCCGTCTGGGGTAACGAGGCATGCATGCTCATTTGGGACACTTTCTCCATCAGCGAGTGAGAAAACCTCTTCTTAGTAATGTTAGGACTAACAAAGATAGTCTCTAATAGCGGCTCTCTGTGATCTGGTTTCAAAGCCTCGAGCCAGGGTTTAATTGCTGATTGTTTTTAACGGCAGATTCAGATCCCTCTCTGATTCGACTACGATTCTCTGTCGGCGCATTGAAGTTGGAGGAAGTGTACGCCTCTTTTGATGGCTCTGTGCATTCTATTTCCTTGTTAAAATTCAAACCAAATTTATACGACCACTAATAGAGAACATTTCTGAAATGGCAAAAACAGTCAACGGCACATTAATAAGCATGGATTTTCCATACAGGGCCATCAGTCACTCGCTCTACAGCGATCCCTGGTTTTAATAACGCTCTATAAACACTAAAGACAACAGACTGAGTGTATAAACCAAGATAAAGGTTTGTATATTGCATGCATGAGCTGCAACAGAAACACTCTGGTTTGCCTTCATCAAAAGTGGACAGAGACAGGCAGAAGAGACTGTTTTGACTTCTGTCCAGAGCGGCAGAGCTGTTCGATTACACCCCCGAGTACATTTCTCATTCTATTTCCAGGCATCTGTCGCACATAGAGTGTGCTAAACCTCAGCTGACCAGTGGCTGTCTCGCAGACATCGACTGACTCACACGTTTGTATTGAACTTCTATGAGAGACCCAGCGGGGATCCGGCGGACTGGTTGCTAGAGAGACTCAATGAACTGTCAGGAAATGACCCACAGAGCTCAGTTCTCTCCAGACGGGTTCTCTTCAAACATTTTGTTTGCGCCAACAGAACGCTTTATGCTTTTTTGAGCACTGTCCTTTTGTACTGGTTTATACCTAGAGATAAAGGGTGTCCTCTCATGAACTTGGCAGAAAACTGTAGACCTTTCAAATCAATGGTGACTGTTTGTACTGCAATACAAAAATAATTTTCTTAATAAGTTTTACATATATATATATATATATATATATACATTTTAGCAATTATAGATCTTATGCCTCAGTGAAACAAGTGCACATCAGCCATCTTTAGAATTTTGTATTTGATCTTCCGTTTTTGTGTATAGCTTTATAGCATCACTGTTAAAGCTGGTGAAGTGGATTTACTTATTGTAGAGTTAACAAAAGTTATCATGTGCATTTTAATGTTTGAAGCTGATGTTGTAACAAATGTCAGTAGACCGGGAAGATTTTAAAACGAGCGGTTCATTCAGATACATCCTGGCCCGCTGCAGAAACACGGGAAGACAGAAATCAGTAATGATAACTCATCAGCAGGCTACTCATCAGTTCGTGAGTAGGCTATATGATTCATTAAATGAATCACTCAAGAGTCAAAAGATATTTTGTTAACTAGGATTCCTTTAATACACAGCATAATATCTGAAAACTATCTTCTTAAACATTTTTGCCTCTGAGGTAAATTTATCTTGTTTTATGCAAGTTTTTATTTTTTTCTGGACAACATAATAAAATTACTTTTTGAGTAGGAAGAGCTTTTGTCATATACTGTAATGTGCCAAAATATAGGCTAATTAAAATTAAAAGACTTGTCATAGCACTTGCATATTATTGCTCTTTTGTTGGTTTTGATTGCTTCTATTGTCATCATTTGTAAGTCGCCTTGGATAAAAGTGTCTGCTAAATGATTAAATGTAAAATGTAAAACCTGACCATAGGAAGGTCAATGGATTTTAACTTCATCAGCATGACTATAGGAAAAAGTCTCCTCTCTCCTGTAACATCAGCTGTTTCTCAACATTGTTATAGTGACGGCCTGCTATTTTTTCCAAAACAAGTTAGAGACAGTGACACAGTGTTCACTCTTGATTACGATCTTCTTTGTTGCAGTCATTTCAGATATGATTACTCTTCCCTGTTTCTGAGCCATCACAGATGCTGCCCAGCAGGTATCGGCGAGGCCCGGACGCCCATGTTCCCTCATGACAACCGCTGCTGATTCAGCTGCCCGGCGAGAGGAGACACAGATCATCCCTGACAGCACAAACACACCTCACCTTACTGAACACCGCCTCTCTCCATACTTCAGTTTCAATGAAGCCAAAGTAAGTTTATCGCTTGTTTGTTTGGTCTGTTTGTAAAGAGCTTAACTTAGAGTCTAGACAGAACTGTTGTCATAAAACCTGTTAATTTGACATTTTAAGGCATCTGTGCACAATATCAGATGAAGAAAAATGAGTTCCCACACTGTCTGAAAAACATCTCAGTGGGTTTGAATTAACGATAAGCATCTAATGAAGCCTTGCAAAGCAAAGAGGTGGTGTCGCTCTCCTTTCCAATTAGCCGTCTGTGCGACTTCCTGGCAAATTAGTTTCCTCGCTGCAGCTCAGACAGTTCCGGTGGCTTCTGCAGAACTTGGATTGGCTTATGTGTGTGTGTGTGTGTGTGTGTGTGTGTGTGTGTTCAAGGCAATCTGCTTGCGACTAGCATGGAATAACAAATTCCCACTTTAAGGATTCAAGGTCAGGACCAATTAAGTTCTTAAAGGTTCTTCAAAATCCCATCACTGAATTACAGATTTAAAATGGCAAGATTTCTATGAAGGTTTTGGAATAATACCTTTTCCAGAGATTAGTTTTGCTGCTGTACATTTTTAAATCCAACCACAGTGAAGTAGGAGACATATTTGGTTCAATTTTTACTTTTTATATTGCATCTTTACAAATGGCATCATTAACGGTATATACATTAAACATTTACATACAAATACAAAACTAGAAATGTATAGCTGGATCTCTAAAATAAAAAAGACAAACAATATATGGCAAGAAAACAATGCTAAAGTTGATATTGTTAATTTTATACAACATATGATAAACTGGATTCCTCTGTCTGAGCACCCACATAAAAACAGAAAAATATTAGCAAAAAAGGGTATATTTTGATTTTAGAAAACACTAAAATCAACATGATTTCTGTCAAATAAAACCAATTTTTGGTGTCAGAGTGAAAACAAATCAGACATAGATATTACTGACAAAGCTGTTTTTGTCAGCTTTGATTGTAAACCAATCCAGATCTACAAAGTACATTTATTAGTGAACATTAGATTAATAAATAAAACACATGCATGTTTTGCTGCAGATTTCATTTGGGGAAATGACAAAAACTTTACTTTCTTTTTTTTTTCCTTCACAAAATGTAACACTTTTCAAAACACATTTATCTTAAGAGTAACATTGCACGTTATAATAAATAATATTCTTTCAAAGACGACAAAGGAAAAGACGAGAGAGATCATTTATTCGGACTATAAATGTATAAATAAAAAAAGGCAAAAAATGTATAAATAAACATCTACAACAATAAGCATCTTCCACGCGTCTGTGGAAAATAAATAAGAGTACACGTCTGTACAATATGAACACGACTCTGTGCTCAAATGGAGTCCTGCTGTTGACAGTGGTTTATCCAGTCAGTAACAGAGATACATGGCTATAATCCGTGTAATCTTCATCATCCTCCTCTTCATCCGTCTCTTCAGAGAGAGCTACGGAGGAATATAGCAGCTGTTGTATTAGTATAAAACACAACAGCATTCAGGCACAGAGTCTTACTGCATCTTTCTCCCAAAGCATCTCTAACTGATGCTTTGCAATTCACACAAGGTTGTGGGATCACAGCTCAGAGAGGAACGAGAGGGTGGGATTGAGTTTCTCTGTGGAATGGCGCCTAACCGCTATCTTTTATTAGCGGGAGAATTTCTTGTATTTGTCATTGTATAAAATAAATTTTATACATAAAAGATATAAAAGATGATTCTTCAATACCACACACAGACTCGGCCGGGTGAAATATGGTTCTACTTTAGGGCATTAACAACTGATCATCTAAACATGTTCCTACTAAACATAAAATCACATTTTTCCCACATGAGATTTGTTATGTCCCACATTTTAACCATTATAAGAAGTGATATTTTCTAGAAACATGTGAAGAAAGTCCTTTCTTCTAGAGGAATAAGTGTCATTAAAAATACTTATAAAACACAGAATATGGTTAGAAAAATATTTTTTTCACATTACGCAAAATGGACATAACAAACCAACAGTAAAAACATGGAGTTTCCCTTTATTACACAGACGATAGACAAAGGTGTTAGAGATGTTAGCTGGGGTTGGAAACGAACGTCCGCAGACAATATTTGTCTCTCGGAATTGATTTTCTGGGCATATAAAACACAGCATACTGACCATTTCAAAAACTGCAATTAAAATATGTGTCAGAAATATATCTATATATTAAAATACACATTTAAAAAAAACTTTCTGCCCCCGTATAATTTATATTTCCAGGGCATTTTTTGTCACTTTCGCAACTGGTGAATTTCTGACCGTGCACCATAATGGCACCAGGTTCGCTTTTCTTTGTCCATCACAGAGCAGGTCAGCCTGCCATAGAGCAAAAACAACAAGACGATTCACAAACAGAGCACGCTAAGTGAGTTTATGTTCACTTTCCACATGATACCGTCAGTCACGTTTCTGTCTCTGATGCGCAGACAGTGAAACAAAATCAGATGAGCAGCATGTTAAAAACTGTCTCGCATCCCAAACGGAAATCCTTCCAGGCTTGACCTCAAAGATTTTGGCTTAACACCTCATCGATAGATAAGCAGGGGACAACTGCACTGTCCCGGACACTTCTAACATCTCATCGCCACTGAGTTAAGTCTTTGCGAGAGGAAGCCGACACAAGGGCTAATACACACTCTCTCTCCAACAGTCCTCGCGTTCCTTGTGGGGGCAATGGGAGGGGCAAGAAAGAGGGGTGTTTTCGGCAGGGGGAGGGAATGCGGGACATGGGTGCGGCCAGGTTTAGCATCCACTACTTACAGTTGCAGGAGCCCGAGTGTTTGACTTCCAGGACGAGACCCAAAGAGCAGGAGGCCTGCCTCATGGCGCACTCGCTCGGGTAAGTGGCGTTGTCACTGGCGCAGACGCTGTCGCCCGGACGACTCTCGGGACAGGTGTCCTCGCATATCACACAGCGTCCACGTCCCGTCCACTTGTCCCACAGACACTTTCGTACCTCCCGACATTTGATGTCTTCACAGGACCTGGCGTCTGAAGATGATGTGGAGTAGACGAAGAAAATGAGAACTGAAGTTTTCCCAAAGTATGATTTCACTTTACTGTATGTAAAACCACTTTTCAAGCCCCTTTCGGCTGTTAATTTTAGTCTTATTTCACTCCGTGTGGTTTGAGGAGGTATTAAATAACGCAGAAAAGCAGCAACAGTCAAAGCTACCCATGTGAAACATGAATATGTTATTGCAACAGAAAACAGAGTAATGAGAACCACATGTTTAAGAAAGGATTGTGCAAGCACAAGATTTTGTCTTATTCTCACCTATGCATTTCCCCTCGTAGGCGACTCCAATGGACCGTCCCATGATGCACGTTGCCCTTCGGATATGGCAGGCGCTGGCGTACATAGTCCCGTCGTTCCCGCACAGGTACTGATCCGGTGAGGTCACCTCAGGGCAAAGCCGGTTGCAGGTCACACAGTAGGCGTTGTTGGTCTGGTCCAGTACACACGTTGAGCTTCCAGGACAGCGCACATCATAGCATGATTCTGTATGAAAATAATAATCCATCAATGCTGGCAGCTTCTGTTTAACAACCTTTTACACCTGGTTACGTGATACTGATGTGAAACTATAGTTTTATATTTTGTCAATGCATAAAGGTGTAAAATTCCATTCTCTCTATAAATATTTTGGTAGGCATAGTATTTTTATTAAAAAGACATGAAATAATGCATGTTCGTTCAATTACTAGCAAGTTATCATTCAGTTCCTTTTAAATGCATTTTATTTAAAGAACTGAGAATTGAGCCTTAGTTTTAGACTTAAAAAGTCAACGTGAAACAGCATTCGCAACCATTTTACTTCTCTTATGTGGTGTATTTCGGAGTGAAAAAGGATATTTAATGAAAATTTTGGTTGGAATTTAAATTTCCCATATCCATTGGAAATTGACTGAGTCATAAAAAGTGGGTGTTACATAACAGAATGTAATTTAAAATGCTAGTTTAAACAGTTCTTACATGATCCAATGAGATCGCATGGCCTGCATGATGTCACCGGAACAAAAAGTTGTTTCAGAGGCGGAGCAGATTAGTATTTTGTGAACATTTTAATTCTGTAATGTGACGTATTTTTTCATAAAACAGGATATTCAGCAAGAACAATTTAAGTCGGGACCTAAATTTTCTATATCCATTTGGAATTGAGTGGATTATGAAAAGTGTTACGTAACCAAATGTAAACAAAAATGCAAGTTGGTTAAAAGCAATTCCTACATTATTCAGTAGATTGCATGGCCTACGTGATGTCACTGAAACAAAAAGTTGTTTCAGAGATGGAGCAAGTTATTATTTTTAAATATTTAAGATTGCAGAGACATTTTCTTCTTTGCAAGAATGTACACAATAGTTTGTAAGTAATTAAGCATTTAAATTTAAATTTCATTTGGACTTTGAAGAAGGTTTACGTGACTGTACTTTTGCATTTTCCCTGGTACTGTGCAGTCAGGTCAGGGTGTCTCTTGCACTTGGCCCTAAGGAGGGCACATTCGTTCCGGTATGTTTTCCCATCGGAGCCACACACAGGCCCTTTAAAGGTGACATTGGAGCAATCTGGGGCACATACGCAGCGAGGCTTATTCCGCTTGTTCATTTTGCACCTCTTTCCAGGACCACAGTCCACATTATCACAAGTCTCTGTGGAATCAATAAAGAAGGCTATGATTAATTGACAAATCAGTTCTGGACTGACAAATGATCACAATGTTCATATACGTTCCTAGCATTTCCTGTCTGAAATCTTCATAGGCTAACAATTCAAAGCCTCTTCCAGATTATTTCCATTCATCCAAATGATGAAATCACTCTTATGTGGTACCTTTACAAGGTATGCAGTTCGGTGCACCACCATTGAAGATCAGCCACCGGAAAAGCGTGTTATTGGGTACATCCTCCTCGGTCCAAGCCGTGCCCAGACGGCCACTTCTACAACAGTCTTCCCGACTCATCCCAGACATGTAGAGAACCTGGCATCTCCCGTTCTTGCCCTGCTGAAGCCAGCAGTTGCCAGCTGGAAAGAGCCACTTTATTACGTGCTGAATAATATTCTGCTCATATATCACTCATACCAGGCATGTAATTGAATGTAGCTAACTGAAACCAATTAGTGCCAAGCAGAGCCACAACTACTTTGGACACTGAGGGGTGCATGCTGGATTTTTATTTTACCTTACATGTCTTAAATTCCTACTTTTGGCCCCTTCAATATCTGGTTACATCTTTAGTGCCAAGTTACATTATGAAATAACCACAGATTTTGCTTGATCCAGGTAAAAGATTAAAAAAAAAAACATTTGAAAATGATTTCAATGGTATTTTTTAAAAGGAACTCGGGTTTAAATTCCAAATGTTCAAAGAGTCTTTCTGCCATCTGAGTCCACTCAAACTCTTAAGAAACTCTATATTGTGGTTGTGCAAGCGTTTTTTGTGCATTGCACGGCAACATGCTCAACCGTTTAGACACAATGTCATTTTAAACACCATAAATGATAAAAATACCACACTTCCTATTGCACAAAGTTTGACATAACGTCTGAAAATATAAATCATTTCAAGATCAGACAGGAAGTGCCTTTAAACTATATATCTACTGTATACATATAATAATACATACTGTATACATATAAACATATAAGTTCTCTTAGTTTTTACTCACGAGAGGCACCAGCACGCAACCGGACCGCTGCTCAAGTCCAAATCAATGCATGAATGGCTTTATCACTGCATAATAGCCCTCATTCAGACTTCAGACTTCACGCGAAGGATAGATGTCACTTTACCTTGTACTTTCTGCTGTTCCATCAAGTGCGCGAACCATATGAGAAGCGCGATAACGCCCTGGCGGAGCTGCGGTAACTGTAGCATCCTCAGAAAAAGTGGAGACGCGCGTTGGAGACAGACGGACTACGGATGGACAGATGTTCTCCCGATGCTTCGCACTCACTGACTGTCATACACACGGAATCCGTCTCGCTTTTTAAATCTATATGGGGTCTTGAGTTGGATGCCTGTGGTGGGCGGTCTTCATACTTCATAGTGGGGTGGGGAGAGCATTGTAATAGTTTGCCCACCGAAATTTATCAGGTGACATTTGGAAGTCTAGAAACTTTCTCCCCTCAAGAGCAACATTATGATTTGGGGCTGAGTTTGGGGGGATTTCAAAGAGTTGGAAAACAGCAGAAAAGTGATTTGGGGTCTGTCTGTGTTTAATGTGGAAAGAAGGCTGATTGTTACAGCATAACAGTTATTTGATATAAATATTTTTTCTTACAACATATGCCAAACTTTGAACTTGAATTTTATGAAACAGAAACCAGTTCTGCAAAATTGCAGAATAAATACTAGTTTATTTTGATGGGATAACCTTTGATTGTTGTAGGATTGAAAATACAAATGTCTTTACATGTTAATAAATTGGAATGTGCCATGAAGGCTAAAATGTAATATATCATAATAACAGGGTTGAGTTTTATGCTTAATATTGCGCTGCTCTCGAGGTCTTGACACTACAAGGTATCTGTAATAAAGATTTTAATGTTGATATTTCTGCAAATATCCAGTTTACTTTTCAAACTCATGGTAACAGGGTTGACTATTTAAATTGTACGAGCCAAAAATCATAATACAATATAAGATGATAAAAAATACAAGTTCACAATGATGATTACTGTTATTATGATTTATTTTCAATTAAAATTTTACATTATTATACAGATAAGGGGAATTATAAGGTAAATGGGCTGATGCCTAACCTCGAATTTGTCTTTTTAATAAAAGTGTGTATAGTGAGAGAGAGAGAGAAATTGTTCATAGAATTCTAAAATGTTGTTTGTTCTAGTCTATTTTTTTTATGTATATACTATTATTTTATTTATTTATTATTTTTAAATACACATCTCTTCTAGATTCAGTGTAAACACTATGCTTTGGCAATACATTGTAACAATTGTCATGCCAACAAAGCACATATTGATATGAATTGGGAGAGAGAGAGAGCGAGAGAGAGAATAAATACAAAATACTTTTATTCATGTATTTTTGTTCATTTAAAATGTTGCTAATTTTTCATTAAAAATTCATTACTTTAATTAAAATTTGCTAATACAACAAGAACTGGGAACAGACCAAAAAGTAAATAATACAAAATGGAGAAAGAATACATTAAAATGTTTAAAAATTAAATTAAATTACTGGAACTTTGCCAAAATCCCTAAACACATATAGTAAAAGTTATAGTCAGTTTTTATATAATGCACAAAATGCACCCTTTTCATTTAATCCTATTGACTTATATTATGACCTTACTAACAATAACGAGCTATTAGTTTACTATGAACTGGCAGTTTTTTAATTACTACACTCTTTATCATTAAAGCTGTATATACTCTACTGTACAGCAAACCAGACAATATGAATAGAGACAACAGCATCTCTGTGCCGTGGGAATACGTATGAACTATTACAATTCTCTGCTTTGAATGGATCCAGACACTTTTCCATCCATTTCAGTTGGGACGATAAGCGTTAATCTTTTGAAGTGGCCTATTACTGTGAATTTTGACGGGTAATAATAGAATGAAGGATACGGTTATTCTAATAATAGTTAAGACAGTTGTTTGGTCCTCCACAGGGTCAAACCTGTAAATATAGCACAACAAATCCTCCTTCAAAAGGAAGCAATCAGGGTGTTTCGTTACACCCTGTCTACACTACTAGTGACGCGACATGACACGACAAACTCCTGTGAAGCTGCTGACGTTGCACTCTTGCAGTGTAGGCTAAAGCAATATGCCCCAAGAAGCCGTGGTTTACAGTGAATTTATAACAGCTAAGGGGTGTTGTTAGGCACAATGTCGCTTAGCTTTTATAAAACGGTTATTCCATATACGTAGTAAGGTTTCACAAAATAAAACAGAGCAAATAAAGTGTAATGATATTAATAAAAACATTATTCTTCCACCAAACAATGTAGTTCCTCAGAATCAGTTGGGGTTGCAAAAAAGTGGTTGCCGAGCAACACACAAACATAAACAAAGGTGTATGTTAGTAGAGTAATTTACAACAGCTTCGAACGTGGCTCAGCCAATCAGAATCAAGGACCGGAACTATCCGTTTTATAAGAGCATTTTAGTTGCTGAAAGGTAAGGTTAGTTACAAAAGATAACTCCCGTTGCATCGTCGTTTGACGACTGCTTGGGGAAACTCCTGTTTACTCTATTACTGAAGCCTGATTGGTTAACGTTTGTGTAGCTGCACAAACCAATGGCGCTCGAGCCTGCCAGAAGGGGCGGAGCCGACCGCTATATAAGTCGGCTCGGAGCGCCATCTCATTAGAATCTTCTCCTTCAGCAATGAGACCATCTCTTCGCTGACTCTGCAATCAAGAAGCCGAAGAGGGAAGAAGCTCAGCCTGCAGCTCGCCGCTGTAGAAGAGCCCCGGCAGCGGAAGAAGTGAGAAGCCTTCCCCTGCGGCTATCCGGCTGGTAAGAGCAATTCCTGAGCAATTTCTCTGCGACGTTGTTGCAAATGTTGCACCATGAGTGTGGCTCGTGCAGGGAATTCCTTCTCATTCAGCGCGTGCCCAAGCAAACTACCACTGTGATAGTGGACCCACAAGAGCAATTCTCCTCTCCTCACACTGCGAATGCCAGTTCCCCGCCCCCGTGTCGTGAACTGCCATTAGTAGGAAAAGTAACCGCTTGCCACCTGGATTTTTGTTTGGAAAGCCATCCCCGGCGTGTCAAGCTGGATTCTAAAAACCATGGAATGAGGATACTCGCTCCAGTTCGATCGCAGGCCACCTCGCTTCAGAGGTATTATTCACACTTCGGTACGGGACAATGCATGTTCTTCGGTCCGAAGTACATACACTGCTTGCAAAGGTGCCGTGGAAACGGTCCCCTTAGCGAACAGCGAGTCAGGTTTTTACAGCCGTTACTTCCTTGTTCCCAAGAAAGACGGTGGGCTCAGACCAATACTCAATCTCAGACATCTGAACTTTTACGAAGTGCGTAGACATGGCTCTTTCCCCTCTGAGACTGATGGGAATCCGCTTTTTGAACTACCTCGACGACTGGCCGAATCAGAACGGGAACTTTTCGCTCACAAGTTGTTGTTGCTCAACCACCTAGAGCGTCTTGGACTGAAAATCAATTCAGCCAGAGTTTTCTGACTCCCAGACAGCAAGTGACTTTCTGGGAACAGTTATAGACTCTGTGAAAATTTGAGCTTGGATTACACCGGAACGCTCCCTGAATATTCAGTGAGTGACGCCGTCATTCAAGCCAGGGTCTGCACGTCCCCTCAGGGCATCCGGCCCCTTCAATATTGGATAAAAGCCCATGTCCTGTCCCATGCCTACCGCCTGGGCAGCGTTTATGTCAGGGTAACCCATCGCTGTGTCAAAGCTGTGGCCCTTGGACAACTCCCTGCCTGTTTCTGTCAGGCATGCAGTTGGGAATGGCCTCCAGAAGGAAGGTGGTCACGATGGGCGCCTCCAGCTCGGGCTGGGGCGCTCTGTATGAGGGCAATCCGGCGTACAGCTCCTGGTAGACCCATGAGCAATGCCTACATATCAACTGCCTCTAAATGATGGCTGTTTGCTGGCCCCGAAAACCTTCCTGCCAGCCTTAAAGGGGCACCACGTCCTGGTCCACTCGGACAACACGACTGTGGTAGCCTATATCAACTGCCAAGGCGACCTCAGGTCACGTCCCCTTCACAGGATGACTCGACGTCTCCTGCATTGTGCACAGAGAGAACTCCTCTCACTACAAGCAGTTCATGTGCCGGGCAGACTAAACCAGGGAGCAGATATGTAGCTCTAGGGGAGTGGAGGCTACATCCCCAGACGGTTCAGATGATCTGGTCAGTTTTCGGCAGGGCAAGAGGTCGACCTCTTCGCCTCTGAAGACAACTATCACTGCCCAACCTATTTTTCAAGACAGCGGGATGCTCTGGCCCACGATTGGCCCAACACCCGTCTGTATGCCTTCCCTCCAATCGCCCTGCTACCCCAGGTTATCAGGTGAGTCAGGGACACAAAGTGCTCTCTCCTCCTCGTGGCACCTCCCTGGAGGTACCAAGTCTGGTTTTCAGAGATGATCCAGCTGCTATCTGCAGAGCCGTGGTCACTACCTCTGAGGAGAGACCTTCTCTCGCAGGTGCAGGGCATGACTTGGCATCCCCAGCCGGAACTGTGGAGCCTTCATGTCTGGCCATTCGATGGGAGTCTAGCCAACTCCCAGTGCCTCTATGCCCTCAAGTGGTCAGTCTTCAGTGACTGGTGTTCAGCACGGAACCAGGATCTGGTATCATGTGATGTGTCCCATGTGCTAACCTTTTTGCAGGAGCTGCTGGATAAGGGGTGCACCCCTTCCACGCTCAAAGTCTATGTTGCAGCCATTGTGGCGAATCATTCTCTCGAGGCTGGCCAGACAACTGGCAGGAACGACTTGGTTATTAAGTTTCTTAGAGGCACTCGCCAGTTAAACCCTCCTCGCCCTAGGACGGTGCCAGCATGGGACTTGTCTATAGTCCTGAGAGCTCTCAAGAGCTCCCCCTTTGAGCCGCTTCAAACAGCTGGCTTAAGGGTCATGACACTCAAAACCGCTCTGCTTTTGGCCCTGGTGTCAGTCAAGCGAGTAGGGGACTTGCAAGTCCTGTCTGTCAGTGCTTCCTGTCTTGAGTTTGGACCCAACAACTGTAAAGTCGTTCTTCAACCGCGCAGCAGTTATGTACAGAAGGTGCTCTCAACTCCGTTTAGAGTGCAGGTAATTTTCCTTTTAGCCCTCCCTGGAACGGATGGCGAACAAGGTCTAAACTTGTTATGTCCTGTCCGTGCACTGCGACTTTACATTAAGCGCTCAGAGTCTTTCAGACAATTAGAGCAGCTTTTTGTGTGTATTGGAGGTCGCTCTAAAGGGCTGCCTGTCACAAAGCAAAGACTATCTCATTGGATAGTAGATGCAATAGCTCTGGCTTATGCCTCAGCTGGCTTGCAATGCCCTTTGGGTGCGAGGGCCCATTCCACCAGAGGAATGGCCTCCTCTTGGGCCTGGTCCAGTAGATTCTCTTTTGGGGAGATTTGTGCGGCCGCCGGCTGGTCGTCGCCGTCAATCTTTATTAGATTCTACAATTTGGACGTCCCTGCCCTGCAGGCGCAGGTCTTATCTGCCTAATGCTTACTTTACCCCCACCGGGTGGGGAGAGTTATCTCAAGTAGACCTCAGAACGTTCTCGGGTCTCTTTGTGGCTCAGGCTTATGGAGCCCTCGCTGAGTGTTCCTGGGCTGAGCTCGCAGAGCAGGCTAAGTTCTGCATCTGCTTATAGCACGGCGCTACTGGATACGTTCCCCAAGCACTCGTCAAACGATGATGCAACGGGAGTTAACTTTCGATAGGGAACACTCCGGTTACTCACGTAACCTCGGTTCCCTGAGATAAGGGAACAAGCGTTGCGTAACTGGCCATGCTATAGCTGCACGCGAATCGATGGCTGTTGCTTCAGTCGTATGATTTTGATGAGATGGCGCTCCGAGCCGACTTATATAGCGGTCGGCTCCGCCCCTTCTGGCGGGCTCGAGCGCCATTGGTTTGTGCAGCTACACAAACGTTAACCAATCAGGCTTCAGTAATAGAGTAAACAGGAGTTTCCCCAAGCAGTCATCAAACGACGACGCAACGCTCGTTCCCTTATCTCAGGGAACCGAGGTTACGTGAGTAACCGGAGCATTTATCATGTTCGCACTTGCAGTTTAGATGGTTGTTTGTCCATCAGTGATGGAAATACTTATCAGACACTAGTACTTTATTTGCTACTAGTCACTATTTCAATACTGATAAGTAACTATTCCATTACTTCTAGCAACACATTTTTGTAACTGAATTCGAAGTATGGACTGGAGTACTATGCAATAGATATATATACACAGATGCCTCATTAGTGGCAGTTTCTATTGGCCGCTATATGTAAGCTGTCCACCATATTGGAGCCAGTGTTGCCAAGTCTGCGATTTTCTCATGGAATTAGGCTACTTTTATGCTGTTGTTGCTGTTGTTTTTTAGTCTGTGGGAATGTGATTTTGGACCGAACATGATTGCAACATGATTGGGCTAGTTTTGAGCTGTTGCTGGTTTTCTTATGCAGACCTGGCAATCCTGATTGGAGTGATCAAAGTTAGCCCTTGAACACTCAAGAGTAAATTGACTGTGCATCTGCAACTGTAGGTATATGCATGTATAAACATCTATATCTACAATAGACTAATTTTCTGCTAAACTAACACGATACAAAAAGACAAAGGCATTAGCTAACACAACATTAAAAGGTTACCATAGTTTAAAAACCTGTATTATTGAGGTATACATATATAAAAACACAAACCAACACATTCTCACCAGTGAAAGGTTGTCCCATTTCTTTAAGAATTTAAATCTTGGTGTTTTTTTCCAACCAGAGACTGTGCAATGTTGTGGCATCTTGGAAAACTCATTGATTTTAACTGTGATTGATGACACGTTGACTGTTCCAAGAAGGCAGACACGTTGACATGTCTAGAGTGGTCAAATGTGGCATCAATCTATACATATCTATGGTACTATGTATGTATACCAGTTATAGACCTTAATTGGTTTAGCATATTGAATTCAACATGGATGAAAATGAGGCTGTGAAGGATAAACGTACTGTCCTAACAATGGCACACACTGTATAAAGGCCCTAGATCATGTAATTCTCACAGTTTTCAAACTGTTTTATGGTGTACTTGTCTATTGAAAGACATTTAATCAGCTGAACAATGGGTATGTTGTTAAACATTGCAGTCAATTGAACACACTGTACTTCTTTCCTTAGATTTTTTAATGTGGTGCTACCCTGACTTAAGTTTATTTTAGTTTTACTAGTAACAATTTATTATGTAATACTTTACATAACTTATTTTTTAGTTGCGCTTACTGGTATCTATTAACTATCTGGCAGTAGTAACATTTCTTTACATATACATATTGCACTCACTATTAGATTATTTTGTCTATTAGTAGGTAAAAACAAAGTAGTAAGCCTACTGTTAACATAAAACCGATATAGCTTTAAGAAGTAAATGTTAAATCGGCTTGCCAGAGATGTCAGGGTTGGACGTGTTGCCCTGCTGTCCCTCTGTTGGAAAATTGGGAGAAATGCACGACTCTGCAAGTGTCTTCTACCACACGTTGTTAATAACAATGACTGTGAAACGGGGACATACGTTGCACAGCTGTGGTCTGTGGTTGCAGATGTCACTGGATTGATCGAATGCCACACAGAACTGTCTTACTGAACAAAAACAGCCATCGGCTGTGTAATAATGGCGAAACGAGCGTTTGATCTATTGTTTAAAAAAAAAAAAAAAAACTGTATACTGATAGCTTTCATGGTTATATGCGCATAAGGCTTTACATGAGTCTAAATATAGTAACCTTAAAAGACAGTGAACATATATTATATTTAGGGACCTAACTATGTGAGGTTGGTGAATGGCTCAGTTTGTTATGTGAATTTGGAGACATCTGCTGGTGAAGGGTGGAATGAAATGCAGAGCTAATTCTAGGAACGTTTAAACGTCGCTATTTCAACGATAAAAGCTCAAAGACTTAATAGATGAGAAGAAGTGCGAATTTATAAGATGTAATTTTAAACATTCACAAGGACATTGAGCTCCGGAATAAACAGAGCGTCATGTGTCAGTTTTCATGTCACGAGTCAGCTGACCTGAAGCAAAACCAATTGGATTTGGGCTCTCAGGAAGACAAACCGACGCACGCGGCGAAGGGTTGAAGTTTACTTGTGTCCAGCCAGTATACATACATGAATACCGAGGTAAGTCTGCTTTTCAAATCGTTTATACAATTACATTTTCTTATCAACCTCCTGCAAAGTGAAAATACAAAACGATTCATATTTACGTAACGTTAATCATCGATGACATTAAGTGAACTTGAGTGTTTTGGGAAGTTTTCTCTGACCATATTCTAATAAATACCTACTCGTTAAGCAGGTGTCGGTTCTGTACTTTGCAAAAAGTGCCGAATTAACGGGACTTAAAGCAGAAAACCTCACGGTTCCGTCAAACATATCCTCTCTACAGCTGTGGCAGCATTTGGAGACCAGACATCCAAGGTGAATTATTATTTTAAATACATGAATAAAAAAGCGCCCAATCAAACAAATGAGATGTTGCCACTCAGTCCACCAATCAGAGACTTCGCTAATAATAAAACTAAATAACAGCAATAACAATAATTGTGATAAAGTTTTTTTTTATTTTTTTTTTAACATGTAATAAACACTTTACATATTTTGACGTAAAACTACTAATTATAGTAGTAATACTTAGTATTAATACATATTTTTGATATATTTTGTTATATACTTTTATGAAGTTGTTCATTGGAAAGAGAATGTTTATGACATGTTTATAAACTGTAACTTTCATTTCATTACAAGATGTATATTTAATGTAATAACACTGGGCATTATATTTGCAGTGTAAATATTTAATTCATACTTTGCCCAGATTTGAAGTCTTTTTATGTGAAATGTATCGCTCTATGCACACTCTAAGCATGTAAATAATGCTAAGAAAAACAAATGATCTACAAATTACTACTTTGTGTTATTTTCCAATGTACAAGAGCAGAGGTGTCCAAACATTTTTAATACAAACGATGAAAAATAATTTATTGAGAGCCATGGGCCAAAAGTATATTCTATTAAAATGTAATAAATAAATAATTAAACTGATATTTAAATAACATTTTTTTTATATTTTATATAAAAAAAAAAATCATATTCATACATATTGTTTTTAACATTTAAATGCAAAGATTGCAAAAAAAAAAAAAAAGATAAAATAGTAATAGAAATGAAGATATGCTTTAGTGGGTTTTACCACATTTTTTGTTCTCCTTCCTCTTGTGATATGGAATGATCCATAAATGCTTAAACCAGGACTCGCGGGTCAAATCAAAGGTCTTTGGCCCCTGGGCTCTGGTTTGGGTGTTTCTGGACTAGAGCATCTGTTCATCTTTATTTTAATTTCTATTCGTTATATATAGTCATGTTTCATTCGGAAGATGTGTGTCCTGTTCGGCAGACTCTCTGTGTTACGGGATCAGGTGGTTCTGGCCGTGCGTCAGGAGTACGTGCCTCTGGGAGAGCAGCCCTTGACCCTCAGAGACAGGGACGAGGTGGCCGTTATACCGCCCCTTAGTGGAGGCTAAAGAAATTATCAAGGTGGGCATCAAATCCAACACCTGTCTATCTTTGTTACTGTATTTTATTTTTTATGTATATTATAATAAAACATTATAAACACATAACAACGTAAGTGTTTCATAGTATACTTTATATTATATAGAAACCTATTTTATATATTCGTTTTTTTTGTTGTTCAGGTATGGCTGCAGATGGGGGTCAGGATCTAATTACACTCACTACTGACAAGCTTTCTGCTGATAGTGTTTCTCAATCTGTTACGTGTCCCTCCTGTGGTGCTGTATCTCTGTTTATTGGTCAGTCTTTGTTACGCTGAATTTCAGTGGATCATTGCTACTGTTTAGAGTTGGCTTTCTTACTGCTACCTATTAGTTTTATATGTGATCTCCTCTTTCAGGAACTACCAGAGATAATTTTGAGGGGAAGAAAGTGATCCGGCTTGAATATGAAGCGTACAGTCCAATGGCAGAGTCAGAGCTCAGGAAGATCTGCTGTGAGATCCGGACAAAGTGGCCCAGCGTCAGACACATTAACATACAGCATAGACTTGGGTGAGTCTCAAAGCTTGTTCAGATAATAGAAGTTAATCACTTTAACATCATTATGTCTAAAGGGTATTTTCTGCGTTTTCCCACCGTGTCCACAGTGTGGTTCCTATAACAGAAGCAAGTGTTATAATAGGGATCTCGTCACCGCACAGAAGTGATTCCCTAGAGGCAGTGAAGTACTGCATCAACACACTCAAAGCTACTGTGCCAATCTGGAAAAAGGTCTGTATAACCATATAGAACATGAATAAGGTACAAAAAAAAGACCTTTGAAAAGGGGGTGCTTTAAAAAGTTGTCAACCTCGGGAGGTCAGATGAAATATTAAATTAGCTTTTTTTTTTTTTACAGAACCATAATGTGGCACATTTTAAAATCGATTTGTATGATACTATTACTGTCTAGTAATAAGCATTAAATATTAACACTAAAAAGACATGGATGATACAACTTTACAGAGAATACATTTTAATATAACAGCAAGTTATTAACAAGTAATTTTTGTTAAACTTACATTTGCATTAAATTATGGGCAATATTTAATTAATCACTTTTCCTGACAAACTTGGTAACAGGGTTGAATGGTAAAAATTGATAAAATTGATGTTTTGTTTGTCTTCCCATAAGTGAACATGAAATGTTACTCTAAGAAAGGTAAACATTTAATCATAAGAATTAGTTAAATAACTTAAGTTTTTAATACAATGATTTAAAAATAAATTCTGCATATTGTCAAAATCACAACTTGTGGTTGTAATTATTGGATATTTGATAAGATCAAAATCTGGGACAGACTAAAAAAAACAGACATTTCTCATTTAAAACCAGCTATTTTTATGCTAGGTAATTGTAATCAAATAGTTCTGACAGCAAAACAAAAAAAAAGTTATTTGTGCCTCTTATACTTTAAGTATAATTATTATCTTTTACGTTTTTAAGTAAACATAATAAAGTTATAAGACACTACAGTCTACCCTGTTTGTGGAACCCTTCCTTTTTTTATAATAACTTGTAACTGGTAATTATTGCCATCAAAGTGTAATAATTTCTCTTCATATATTACATTGCACAATTGTTTGGAACATGTTTGTAATTATTTTGTACTTTTCAGCAAATATACGAGTCTGGGGAGCCGTGCTGGAAAGAGAACAAGGAGTGTTTGTGGGCGGATACTGGGAAAGATCCCAAACAAAGTTGAACTGTTAACTAGCAAATGAGCTACAGTATATCTCATGAAGCATCAAGAGGTTTTTATTGAAAAAATACAAAGTTCAAAGTTTTCCTGTAACACCTGATGAAACAAAGATTTTAATCAAAAGAGCATATTCTACTCTTCTCTTGAATAGAAAGTCTTAAAAAAGTACCAGTGCAAAAACATGATGTAAACATTAAGGGAAATCGTTGTCGTTTATGTTGCCTTCGATTAGTCAGGCCTCAAAGATTTCCTAAAAACGCCACATAACAGCATCAGTAGAAGTTAAACCCTGAATTCATGTAGCAATTTACTGACAACACTTTCATATACATGCAAATATGTTTGACATTTCAGAAGATTTGACTACATCATATAATGCTTAGATCATTTGTTAATGCAGTCAAATTGTTTGAAATGTCATTATACATTTGCGGATAACATTAAGCTGTATTTTATGTTTATAAATGGCAAGTTAGTAATAAGAAACAATGCAGACAACACTTTAAAAATGAACATTTTTAAATTATTACATCATTTGTTAATGTAAGATTTAATGTTAAGTTTTTAAAGTGTTTCTTATTACTAACTTGATTCATTTGTGCAAGTAGTCAAAATCATTTATTTTCTCATGCAGTGTTAGTCAATTTCCCTGATGTGTTGCATACAGTGGCACTGCTTACTACTGGAGTTATTTGCTCATGTTTACATAGTATGGACAACAGTGGCAGCGATAGAATTCACAAAAAAACCTGCTTTACCAGTGTTTTGCTGCTTTGGGCATAAAACATTTTTGAGTTTGCAATTTGGTATTGCTGAAATGGTCTCGCTACAATTTTGTGAAGGTTTCTTTTCACTGATACTGTATAATTTGGAACATATGCCTGGTATGCTTTAGAATTTTTGGGAATTTTAGTACTCCAGTATATAAAATAAATGATCAAATTTGTTCAATTAAGTTAGTCAATGACTCAAAGGTCCTTTTACTCATATGCCACAAATTATCTCTTTAGGCCTAGTATGTTAGGGTATGCGTACATCTAAAATCTTTGGTATGGTGCGTGACCCTATACGCACATTCAGCCCAATTTTTCTTAACCATTTGTGCAATGTAGTTATGGGGAGTCAACGCCTAAAGCTGATTCCTTGACTCTGAATAGCCATAGTCTTGGGGTCAACTCCAGCACAGGAATCGACTCGTTGTCGACTCCATTGCTGTGTCTGAAATTCCTCACTCATTCACTAGTCCCTATATAGTGCTCGCCAGTTGAGTGCACTATATCGGCAAGGAGTGAACCAAATAAAGCCAGGAAATCGGACACTGACTTCACTGGGTTGACACAGAAACAACTGTCACAATGCCCTCACCCGGCCATTATATTAATTCGAAGAATATGTTCTCTCTCATTCATTTAACTCTGACATGGCTGTTGTATGTATTGGCAACAACTAGAAAATGGTGATACTCATAATTTCAAAGTAATGTAATCTCTAAATTGGAATAATTAGCCACGGTTAAAGTGTGTTATTTTAATGTTTCAAGTTTTTGTCACCAAAAAAATTAAAAGAATTTAGTGTGTAATATAAAGACTGCTATATTGTAAAGGTCCTTGCACACCGAGTTCGAAATTTTTGTATGCGTTTTTCTTTTTTTTTTCATATTCGTCATCCTTTCCCATCAAAATGCTTCCTACGGATGTGAAAACGCAGAAAAACAAACCTGGTCCTAATTTTTTTTTATGACGGACCAAAGTTTCGGAGGCAGTGTGTAAACATGATTGACACAACGTGAGGTCGTATTTATTTTTTAACGTGCGAAAATTTCGGACTTGGTATGAAAAGACCTTGTCTCTTCTTATTGCTGACCCTGTATGTAACAGCGAGTCGATGGGGAGTCGACTCTGGAAGAACCCGCAATCAAACAGGGTTAAGGCTAGAAGGTATACAGCTGTGGCTACTGGGCATGCACACATCAATATAGCATAATTTTTGTCTCACTGTACAACAATAATTACTATTTTTGCATTATTGTAAGGGGTAGGTTTAGGGTTGGGTTAGGTGTAGACGTTAATAAAAAACACAAATAGGAATAAAATTAAATTTCATTGTTAGTTTCTGGTCGGAGGTGTATCCCTTCTAGCCACATCGAATAGCCCTAGTACAATGTACGCTAAGTTCACACATGCACTTTGATTTTTTTTTGCACTAACTAGTTTGTCCACAAGGTGGCAACACTGTCCCAGGCCGTTGTTTCTCAGTCAGAAAAGGAATAGAGGAGACCAAACTAGAACAATAAACTAATAAAGACGGCAACAACAACAACAGACACCCGCATTGACAAGTGCTTCTGTGGTGGATGGAGACCTGCAACTTTAGTTTAAATGAGTACAAAGACTCTCATCAGTCATAACTTCTGAAGAGAAATAGCGCAGACACTGGACAAGGGTGACTCTTTCTAGTGTGCATGTGTCCAGCGCCTGTGTTCGTACACACTATCAAATGGAGGATACTTTGAAAAGCTACACTCAAAGAGAAGTATACTTTGGGCATGAGTCACAATAGTCAAAAAGATCTAGCTAAATACTAACTACTAGAAAATAAATGGAAGTGGTAAGACTGCCAAAAAGATACACCAGCTTTCAAGTCAAGCAGGGGAAAAGACATACGAAAGATGAATGGGTTTTGAATGCCAATATTTGACTTGCTGCGCTGAAATCAAATTGAATCAATTTTTAAAAACGGTTGGCTCTTTCTAGCCCTTTTCTGGCTATTAGTGTCAGGGAAGGAAGCAGTGATATTGCCAAATGAGTCTCAGCAGAATTCTTAGGGTGTCTCGCTGTTTTCCTGCAGTTCCTGATTTTCTGCTCCATTCTCCTCCCTGTTCATCATCGGTTGATACTTCCTCTTGAAGAATCCAAGCTGAACGCAAAAAATACATGGATTTTTAAAGAAGACAATGACAAGATGTAGACCAAATAAACATTGAAATGGCAAAACAAAGTACCTTCCAAAGCAATGCGACGGCAAGAGCCAATAACAGCAGACCCCCGATAACACTTCCTATAATGGCACCCACTGGAACGTCCCCTTTAGCTCCAGGTTTGCTCACTTTGACTTCAACCTGCAATCAAGAGTTGAATTGTAAATTTAGCCTACATTGGGTAATGACTGCTGATCCCATACAGCAATTTTTATTTTCTGGCCAAAAGATATTTTAAATGTATGCAAAATATATGCTGTTAACAGTGGAACTCAATGAAATATATTTTTGAAATTGAAAATATATGTAGTTTTAAATTTCACATACCAAAATATATTTCAAAAAGTATTTCGGGACAAGAAAATACATTTCCAATCTTACAGTAAAGGCTAAACAGTTAGGCTAAATGCAAATGTAGATGGAATAGCCTACTAGAGATCAAAACTAGATTTATAATGATTTAATTATATTCAATTTTATATATACAGTGTATATACAGTGGGTACGGAAAGTATTCAGACCCCCTTAAATTTTTCACTCTTTGTTATATTGCAGCCATTTGCTAAAATCATTTGTTAATTTTTTTTCCTCATTAATGTACACACAGCACCCCATATTGACATATTGGAATATTATAAATGTTCCTTGCTGATTTGTATTCAAATGTGTTATGTTCACGTGTTAGACATCAAATATGTTCTTTAATAGTGACATGCATTTTCTTGGATTGAAATATATGAAAGGGAAAAAAATAAATTTTATATTATTAATGTATATATATATATATATATTTTTTTTTTTTCCTCCCCAAAAATATATTGGCAAAAAATATATTTACATAAATACATTTTGCAACATGTTAACACACACAGATGCATATATATATATAAAAAAAAAAATGTATTGTATAGGATATGTCACATATTTGAGGCAAAAAAATAATAATTTCCAAATGATTGATCCGGCTTGATTTGACTACCTGCAGGTGTTTCTGTTTGATGAACAGCAGCTCCGGTTGAGACGTCTCTATATCGGCTCTCACAGAGAGCACGGTGTACAGGAAATCAGCCTGTAATAAACAAACACTGTTAACCCCAATATTAGCCCAGACCGATACAAGAAAAGCACTGAGATGAGTTTATTTACCATTGCAAAGGTACCATTCCATATGTTTGTCGTTACATTCACATAATAATCACTCTTCTCCTGTAGGCCCTTCAGGACGCATTGCAGTGAGCGGCATGTGGCCGTTTTGCAGTTCTGTGGATGGTGAACAGATGATCAGTACGGATGGAAATGAAGACATCCTGTTATTTGTAATCGGAGACAGGATTAGTCATCATGCAAATCAACTCCATCTAGATCAAATTATTACACAAATAATTATTACTGGGTTTCATACTTCATTCATTAGTACTTCCTTTGTGTGTCACGATCAGTAACAAAAGCCAATGTTTTTGGCAGTCTTGGATTTCAAGAATTTTTTAGATGAAGATCCACAAGCACTGACCAGTTCATCTGTTCCTCTAAAACTCTCCTCTTTGAATCGGACCGTATAAGGTTTCTCGCTGATCTTAAACGGGTCGATCAGTTGACTGTCTGCACAATGGATTTTTTCAGCCTGGAAATATAATGTCAAATCATTTCCACATTCACAGACAATGCGTTCGCTCATGTTTATGATGGATTGTGTGTGTAAATGTGAGGTTATGGATCCTCACAGGTGAGGTTTTAATGCTGGTCGTGTAGAGGAGAGGATTTCCTGCTTTGGTGCTGTTGGGCAGCGAGACAGTGAGGTAAACCAGGCTGACTGGGACCATTCCTGTAGAAACCTGGAGAAATAAATACACTCACATCACCATCAACTTCATTTTCAAAGCAAACCAGCAGATGGTGGTAGAGAACAGCCTGAAGGATTCATCCGTTACATGAACTCACCTTTAAATTAAAGTTCAAATCTGGGCCGATGTCCTTGAAATTCCTCACTGTGGTTGTGAAACTGTTCTCTTTTTCAAGTAAGTAAACATCGATGTTTGATTCTCTGAAGAAATTAAAATAAAGACATTAAGAGAGGACTTTTAGTCGAACATTCTGATGGGTTAAAAGGTTTTGTTTAATAATTGAATATCAAGTAGAAACGCTGTTGGGGAAAGTTACTAAAATAACCTACATAAAAAAAGTAACTAATTGTGTTACTTAGCTACTTTTTATGTAAAGTAATGTATTACATTGTTTTTGCCCAGCTGAGGTGACAGAAAGTAATGCAAAAGTAAAGTAACGTGCATTATTTATTTGAAAAAGTAACTTTAAATTTAAAGTAATGCATTCCTTTTCTAGTTACTTGAAAAAAGTAATCTGATTACGTAACTCGCGTTATTTGTTATGTTATCTCCAACACTAAGCAGAAATGCTACAACTACTCAGACACGCACATATATTTAAAAAAGTGGTTTTAAAAATGATGTATAATAAACAATTTCGGATATAATGTTCATATTAATTCCCATAGATAAATTAAAGTTCCCATAGATCCCATAAAGATTTTTTTTTTTAAGTTTCCGCAAGCAATGTTCCCATACTTCCCACATTTTCTAACAATTAATAACCCAAATAATTGTGAGGTCAGTGATATATTTTTGTTTATATATTTTTTATAGTTTTTGAAAGAAGTATCTTCTGCTCACCAAGGCTGCATTTATTTGATCAAAAATACAGTAAAAACAGCAATATTGTGAAATCTTACCTTTTAAAATAACTGTTTTCTATGTGAATTTATGATACCATTTAATTTATTCCTCTCAGGCAAAGCTGAATTTTCTGCATCATTACTCCAGATCACATGATCCTTCATAAATCAATCTAATATACTGATTCGCTACTCAAGAAACTTTTTCCCTTATTTTTTATTATTTCTTGTTATTATCAATGTTGAAAACATTTGTGCTGCTTAATATATTTGCTGAATTTTTTTCAGGATTCTTTGATAAATAGAAAGTTCAAAAACGGCATTTATTTAAAATAGATATTTATTCAAACATTACAAATATCAATTTAACGCATCCTTGCTGAACAACAATAACAACAACAAAAGTATTAGTCTAACTGAACCCAAACTTTTAGCAGAACAAATAGATGTCAGAATGCAGTAACAGACCAATCATACAGAAATATTGGGGAGAGGTGTTTCATGTCTGACCTGCTGAGGATGATCTCAGAGTTGTATTGGACAGGAATGGAGACAGAGATCTTATTATCAGCGGGAGTTTCCTCTGTGCTGTCACTGCAGTGCAAATGAACCAATGAAACAGTGATTAACACGTGACTAAACCTGTGAATCACTGGCACCTGCTGCTTAATAATATTTTCATTCTTGAAGGACTGTCAGATTTTTTGCAATTCTGTAAATAGCTTTTAGCATATGCACAGCGATAAAATGAAACGATAAAAGTCATTGTTAAAAAAAAATGTAATTGTGTAAAACAGTTTACCTTAAAGCCTCAAAGACAACATTGGCATCTTTTTGAAGCTGATTCAAGTTAAAGTCAAAGTTGACCACAAATGTAACCTGTGGAAAACATACAAAACCATTACAATCACATCAGTCAGATATGAACATTAATGCTCACAGATATCCGTCTCACCGATTGGTCCGTCCTCAGCGCTGGATAACTCACTTGGCAGATGAGTGTGTCTGATTCTTTCATCAGAGTGCACTTCACCTCTGCTCCCTCAGTCTGCAATATCAGATTGAATAAGCAAAACATAGCTGTTTTTCAACACAAGAATGTGTGTGTGCCATGTAAGCAAAATATGCATATTACGTTGCATTTAAATTTTGGTTAGAATATTGTATATGCTAGAGTTTGGCGAGCCATAGCCTCCTGCCCAGTTTTGTACAGCTGATTTTAAGTGCAATGTAAGTGATGAATAGTTTGCATTGCCTGTGGTGTAACAGAAGCGTAGAACAGGTTACTGGAGTAGCTGGCCAACACTCGTGCATTGTACGCATTCTCCTTCCTGTTCATCACGGTCACAGTGAAGGAGAGTCTTCTCTTGTTCTGGCTGACCACCAGTGAAGTTTTGCTAGAAATAATAAAAAACACTTATATACCAATTATACATACTTGTATTTTTACACAAGAGATTGGATAAACGGATGCGCTGCCAAAATGTTTTGCAAATTAAATAGGGTGCTAGTTAATTAGAGACCAAATGCACATCAAATTTCACGTTTCCTAATAAGAGATGGTTCATTATTATTTTGTCCTGTTTTAAGGTCCTTGCACACTGAGTTCTCGTGAGTTTTCACATGCATTATTTTGGTTTGTTCATATTCGTCAACCTTTCAATGCTTGCTACGGATGCGAAAATGCAGAAAATCGAGGAAAGTTTTGGAGGCAGTGTGTAAATGTGATTGACACAACGTAAGGTCGTACTTATTTTTTAACGTGCGAAAATTTCGGATGAGAATTTCGGACTCGGTGTGCAATGACCTTCAGTCATATGCTTGAGGAAATCTTACCCAAGTGTCTCTTCACTCTGCGCAGTCAGTACCAAGTCACTGAAGCAAACGTCATCTTCGCCACAGTCCTTTGAGAACGGGATCTGGACCAAACCAAACCAAACCCACAATGAGGATTTAGGAACAGTTTCTGGACATTATTCTGCATTCTCCAATTTTAAGTCACGGTTTTTAAACTGGTGTCCAGGGCAGTCCATGGAAAATTTGAGAGACTAAAAAAGTATTTTAATAGTAAGAAATATTAGATACATATCTATAGTTTTGTTAAAAATATATATTTTCTAGAACATTGTTCATCTGTCCTTGGGATGTATGTACTGAATGAATTTGTGTTATATCTTTTTTTTTTTTCTTTTTTTTTTCTAGATAGTTTTTTTGTTGTCTGTTTATCCTGCTCACTAGTTGTACGGCACTATTTTCTTAAAAAATTGCTTTGGAATAATATTTTTATTAAAATTGCTATGCAAATAAATTTTAACTTGAACTTAAATAGTTTATTTTATATACAATTAATTGGATATCATTAACATAATCAAAATATGCATTAAAAATAAGCATTATAAAAATATAAAATAAAATTATATATATATATATATATATATATGTGTGTGTGTGTGTGTGTGTGTGTAGATATAGATATATAATTTATTTAAACTTTAATAATATTTATATATATATTTATTTTGCAAACAATGCATTTATTATTATAACACTATTTTTCCTCACATAGCATACTATAAATGGGTCTGTATTAATGAAAAAATATAGCTGTCTTTATATGTTAGAAAGCGGGTTGCTCATAAAGGGGATCATCATATTTGGCCATCGTAGTTTGAAAGTTCCCGACATAGCTGATGTAATTGTTTAGATTAATTGTCTTTTTTCTTAACACATGTCCTTCACAGTAAACCACAGGCACTTAAAACTCAGAAATTTGCTTCTTGCAACACTCACAAAAAATTCCCACGCAGTAGGACTGAAGACGTCCAGAACGGGGTTGGCGTCTGGATGGCTGAGGACCACATCCACACGCAAAGCAATCGAGTTGACGAGGTCAGGGGTCTCCTGCACATAGACGTCATGCTCTTCACATACGTCCTGCGCAGAGACGCTGATGTCTTTCTGGACGACTCGATCCAAGTTGCTGAAGTGACCTCTAGGACTGACCCGGGACGACTGCAGGTCGGCATCCAGGGTCAAGTTGTACTTGATATCTGTTTTTATAAAAGAAAATTCAAATGCATCACTTCCTCAAACCAAATGTGTCCATCTCCTAAAAAAAATACGGCCCAGATCAGAATCGGTATCCTTACCCGCTGGCCCAAGTGGATTCGCTGGTTTAAATGTTGCACTAAAACACACTTTAGCCTTGAAGCAGGACACCTGCCTCCCGCTATAGCGACACGGTTTACTCAGGATACTGATCTTGTCAGGGGTGAAGGAAACCTTGGCCGTGACCACTGCAACTCCTCTACTCCTAAAACCATATGATGAGAGAGGTCAAGAATACATCAATTAAAATGCAACCCTTCAAGTGATTTATGGCTTTTGGAACAAACAGAAGAGTCCCACAGAAAGCTGATGCTTAGAGGATTGCTGAGGTGAAAAATGGGATTCCAGAGGACAGCTGGAGCGATCATTTCCCTGGCCACAAACACATCTACATATCCCACCATGACTGAGGCCGTCCCTGCAGCTGTTCTGCACTTAACTCAATTGTTGAAGGTGGGCCGTTAATGAAGTTATGTTACATGGGACGGTCTAATCGAGCTGTTTTACACCCCCACAAAGTATGAAAATCAATTGGTGAAATGAAGGCTGATGTGTTTAAATTCTCACCAGAGTTGGACCACTTTCCCAAAAGCCCCCACCGCCACATCTGGGATGGAGTCTCCGTTCATATCTCCTCTGCCGTCTAGAGAGCGGCCGAAGAACTTCAACGCTGGGTCTAGTTTCGTTCCGACAATTTTCTGAATGCATAAGAATATTCTGAATTTGGACATTTGCTGATATATTTAATGTGTGTTTAGGACTCGGTGAAGTTCGGTTCTACCTGTGAGCTCTGCTTTCTGATGGTTTTTCTGTCTCCATAGTAGATGTAAATGGCACCTTGGCCATTGCCTTCCAGCGGAGCGCCAACCACAACGTCGCTGAAGCCGTCCAGGTTTAGATCGGGGACGACAGTGATGGCCGTCCCAAACCGAGCATTCTTTTGAGAACCCTCCAAGAAACCCTGGTTACTCAAGATACCCTGTTAAAAAATTTAATAAATAAATAAAAACAGATACAGTACGTTAGTACTACTAACATACAGACATTCAACTGTTTATTAAATGCATTTGTAGCATCAACATGTTATATATTGCAAGCACAGCTTTACCGTAGAGTACATACATACTCTTTATTTTATTTTAAATTAACCAGTTAAAAATAATTGAGTTCAAATTTTTGAGTATCCGTATGGACACCTACGTGGCATTTTCTTTCATTTTCTTTATGATGTGATATACAAAATAATATTATAATATTTATTACAATCATTCTTTAAAACAATACTAATTATCATTCAAAAGACTGGGGTCAGTAAGGTTTTTTGAAATAAATTCATTTCTTTTGAATTTTATTCAGCAGGGACACATTAAATTGTTCAAAAGTGACAGTAAAGATATTTTTAATGTTGCAAAAGATTTCTATTTCAAATAAATTCTGTTCTTTTGAACTTTCTCCTTACTCTTTATTAGTAGGTTGTTATGTAGCTAACTGGGTCATTCCTGGGATTCAGTAATATTTCAGTCCCCCAGAGTTTCTAAAGTGGTGGTTCACCAAAATTAATTGTTAGAAGCTTTTCTCAAAACTTTGGGATGCCCATTATAACGAATAAAAATAATTATTGGATTTTTAATATTTTTTAGCATAAAATAATGTCTTATATCTATCTTAAACCAAGCATTTTGTCATGTCCCTGAGGCACTTCACTGAGTTTGTACTTTTAAAATAATTTTAAAAATGTGCATAGTGTCTGTGGTTTTTGGCAACAATGTAAGCATTTATGTGGGTTCCTTTCTTGTAAAAAAAAAAAAAGCAAAATATTTTATAAAAACCAGACTTTAAAGTTATGTCCCTCAGTCTGAACTCAACCCTGTCACACTAACCATTCTACGCCGCATAATAATTTAGACTCCACTCATATGTGACATAATTTCCCAGAAATTACATAATTCAGGTCTCTTTAATAGTGGTGCAGAAAATGGCTAGTAGTATCATACTTTTTATTCATATTTTTGAGGCATGTTATAGTCAGGGAGGGTACTGTCAAGCTTAACAACTCAACCCCGTCACATAAAATTAAGATGGAAAATTATTACTTTTTCAACATTTTATTTGAATCCATAAGTATATACAATGTACTTATTTTATTGCTGTCATATATGGTCTACTCTCCTACACTACATGAGGAGCAGTGGCCATTTTGAGTGAAAAACCACAACCCCGTCACAAATATATGTATTTCTCAATGTTACGGGGTTGTAAACTTGTGACAGGGTTGAGTTATTTACTTAATTTATCAATAATTTTAATGAAAAAATATAAAATAGTCATGGTTTCAGTAAATATATATACTCCAAAATCATGACAACTCATATTTTTGTTTTAAATAGAATTTTTGATGTAATATGTCCACTTAAACGTTGACAAGCATCATACATCAGAAACTGCACCCATATTTGCAGCAAAAAGACAATGTTGGCCATGCGGATATGTTGACCCAAAAACAAGCGGACAATATGAGAGAGAAACAAAACCAAAAATTTAAATTTAAGGCAATGTATCCCTTCAAATGTGTTACAGTCTTCAACCCCGTCACACCTTGCCACATTAATATTTTTTGAAAAATATAGGGAAGACAATTAAGAACAAAAGCATTTCTTGCTGGTTACTATCTGACATGTTAAGGGCTAAAACAATAAAATTGTGGTTTTAGTTAAAATTTTAAATTAAAAATATAAAAAAAAAAATAAAGAGACCATAGACACACCATTTGTATATTTTTAGCTTCAGTAATAAAAGGTAAAGAATAAAAATAAAAGGTAAAAAAAGAATAAAAGGTCTTTAATGCCTGAGGTGGGAAAATATTATTTTTTTGGAGGTTTGATATGCGCCTAATGATGTGGGGTATTTAGAAGTTGAATCACATAGTTGAAAAACATGTATATTCCGAGGTGAAATCTTACCGAATCCCAGGAATGATCCAACTACAGGAGGAAGAGGAGGGCATCCACAGAAAATAAATGGAAGAAAAATAAGAAAAGCACCTTGGTAATGGTGAAGATGTAGACTCTTCCTGTTTCAGATTTCTCCTCGCTCATGTACATCGGAGCTCCGACCAGCAGCAGATCCGTCACACCGTCAGCGTCCACATCAACAGGACAGAGAACGCTGCCAAAATAAGAGCCGATCTGCAAACCACACACCACAATGATCTAAGACAGGACTTCAGTGTGTAACGAAGCTAAAGCTCATTAAAGTTCACAGACAGAGAGTACCTGATCTCCTCTCTGTGAATCTATGATGACCGGCTGATTCTGGCTGTTCATACTGTAAACTACAACCTGTCCTCTGTGAACGGCACGAGGAGCACCGGCCACATAAAACTCAGACGAGCCGTCGGTCACAGACGCCACAGAGTATCCTGAACACAAGACAGGAAATAGTCAAACTAAGATTTATACATATTTTGTTTCCCATTACAATGTCTAAGCATCCACTTAAGACTTGCTCTCACACAACATATCTTGAATACAAAGTATATTGTTCTTGTTCTATTACTATATTTTTTCAAAATATGAAAAACAAGTGAACAACAAAATACACCTACAGTACATTCCACATACATCATCTTAATATTTTGCAGTTGTATCATGTTTTAAGGAATTATCTTATTTTATCTTTTCAAAACTTGATTTAAGGATGTTCTGATCATTTTGTAAGTCGGTTAAAGCATACCAATTAGTATTATAAATTTTGTCAGTGATTTAATCTAATTTGACACCCTTTGGTGATACATTGCAGTGTTCATGTAAACGATAATTATGATATTTCAGTTCATTAGAAGCAACAAAACTAACCAAGTACAATACTTACCAAGTAATGAACTGTGGTTTCTGTCATCCAAGACTTTCTCAAAAGTAGCTTTGGGCAAAACATCTGATTTCTGAGCAGTTTGGTGCACAATGGTCCCGATCCAATTATATGCTCCAGCTGCTCCCAGTAAGATCACATCCTACAACCAATATTCAGTGTACTGTAAACCACCAGGAGGAAAAAGGTCTTAAAAAAGCATTAATAGAAACACTTAGACATATAGAGCCAGAACCTTATTTCTGGTCTGGTGTGCGCTGAATCCGACTTGGGACATTTCCATTTTGAAATTATCCCCAGTACCTTTTCCAACACCTAAACAGACAACACATCAGTGAAATGAGCAAAGAAAACGGTCATTGACATAATACACGTCGATAAAGAAACCCATGTCCGTTACATTACTTTTAAAATGGCTTTTATTTTAGTGAAATCGACATAATCACAAACCTTCAATGTTGAAGATTCGATCTCCAAGAGTCCCGACGATCTCTATGAGCGCCGCCTCCTCAGACACGTTGAAAAAGTATTTTTCGGTTGGATTGCTGGCTATTGACTTAATCTCAGCGATGAGTTTGCTTGTGTCAATGTCATTCCTTAAGTAATATCCAAGCACCTAAAACATGCAAAAATCCATTTCTTCACAACATTCAAATATACTGCATATTAAGACCCATATATGAATTCATGACTGCATATCTTTTCTCTCACTAACCGCAATACCAAAGCGAGTGATATTTTGGCTCTCGCAGGCCGGGATAACTGTGTTCCTCAGATTTGCATCATGTGACTCTCCATCAGTTACCACCACCATCACTTTAGTGGCCCCAGGACGACCTCCATTTTTGGCTAGGAATGCATTCTTTCTATGAGAGCCAATCATCCGACAGACATGCACACAAAACCCACAAAATGAAAAGAAAGTGTTTAGTGTAAAAACTGTGTAAAACTAAAGTGTAAGAACTATTTCAGAAATACAATGATAGTGTTTTTGCATATATATCAACTTTGGGTACTTTTTGTTCGGGGATTTTTTATATACCTTTATTATTATTATTATTATTATTATATTAAACATGGTAAAACGGTATTGTAAACTTTTTTATCATGCCTTCATTATTTATTTTTTGCAACTTTTTAAATGGCTTTTATGTATACTTTTATTTTTGCAGGAGATACATTAAATAAAAGTGATACTGTATATGAAGCAAAACAAAACAGGAAGATATAACTTGCAAGCTTAATATTTTGATGGTGTGTCACCTAATCATACTCTAATAATGCCAAGTAATGCAAAAAGTGCAAAATATTAATAACTAACTAAAATAACTAAAATAATTTTCCTGTAATGTATATTTATCCAATGTTAGACATACAATTTAAATGTGAAGAGTGTGTTTAATGAGAGATTATTTATCTCCTTAAAGTGCCCATATTTGAAGAAATATCTATTCATATGCTGTTAAAGGAGGCCTTGTTCTGTACTGTATTTCAGTAATTCCCTCAGGTGAAGTTGTTGTGAAGGAAATTTTAAATTAATCATAACTAACATTAATTTTCCTTGCAGGCATAACATTTATATGCTTTTGGGAACAAATGTACTAACACTTTAGTTGATGTGTTGCAATAACGAATGCATATGGACAAGACAGCTAGACGTACATAGCAACCCATTAAAAAACAACCATAACAACCCATGAGTTACACTTGAGTAACAAGGTGAAGTAATCAAAAAACTAAACTTGCCTTGCCAGTAACAAGAGGAGAGGTTTGCTGAATTGCACAAAAGAAGAACCAATTATATTAGAGAAGAATTATGTAATGAACATGTAATCTTGCCATGTATCTATGCTATATAAACTGCTGTGAGGATTCTCTGTGACTGGTATGAGGTCCTCCTGGCCATGATTAAAGCATATACAAAGGCATCGTCTGGAGTCTGTCTGGTTACTGTAAGTGTAGTGGAACACTAGAGATGTTAGTCCTAAGTGATAGTGTTCAAAAGGGACGAGACGTCGTCCGACTCTACATCACCAGAGAAACGCCAAGAGTATGAATTTATTAGCGCTTTGGGGATACGTCTCCAGAGACGAGACCCCAACAGGTATCTTAAGTCAGGTGTGTGGGGGAATTTCTACCACATTGCTCAGAAAGAGTCATGTATACCTTGCAAATTCAATGGCTTTGAAAGTATTAGTCTCTAATCCTTGTTTCTGTTGAATATTTGAAGCTGCTTTAATCATGGACTCTTTTGTCCGATGGGAATTCAGGTAGAACTCGAATGAGGTGTCAACAGCATACTGCATCACAGTCACCTGTTATGAATGAAATCAGAAATATATTAACTATAAATATAAAACAAAATGCTAAAATGGCACACCAGCTGTCTTACTTGCCTGAGTGCTTTGAGGTCCAATATCTAAGTTTTCCAACAGTTTCGTGAGGAAAGCAACAATTGGTTCCCATGGGTATATACTGTTGGATCCGTCCAAAACTATGGCAATGTCCATTAGACTGCCACAAGCTGTGTAGACACGGAACAACACCAAATGTTAACAATTTGCTGGAGGGATAGTTGAAGGGATAGATCACCTAAATATGAAAATTCTGTCATTAATTACTCACCCTCATGTCGTTCCAAACCTGTAAGACCTTTGGTCATCTTCGGAACACAAATTAAGATATTTTGGATGAAATCCGAGAGCTCTCTGACTCTGCATAGACAGCAACACAACTACCACGTGCAAGACCCAGAAAGGTATAAGGACATCATTAAAATAGTCCATGTGACATTAGTTGTTCAACCGTAATGTCATAAAGCTACAAGAATACTTTTTTGTGTGCAAAGAAAACAAAAATAATGACTTTATTCAAAAATTTCTTCTCTTCACAGCTTTATAAGATTACGGTTGAACCACTGATGTCACATGGACTATTTTAATGATGTCCATACTACCTTTCTGGGTCTTGAACGTTGCAGTTGTGTTGCTGTCTATACAGGGTCAGAAAGCTCTCGGATTTCATCCAAAATATCTTAATTTGTGTTCTGAAGATGAACGAAGGTCTTATGGGTTTGGAACGACATGAGGGTGACTAATTAATGACAGAATTTTCATTTTTGGGTGAACTATCCCTTGAACGTGAACAGTAAACTTTCATAGAGAGGACACAGAGATGCGTTCATACTCTGAGCGGCAGGAGAGAAGGCCGACTGGAGCGTAAACTGTGGGCTCACTTCAGCACAGACTCCTGGGTAAAAGTACAGATTTCCACAGAGCTGAGCCCACAGAGGACCACACGTCTGAAACACAAACGTAATGTAATATAATATGAGTACCAAGCACATCCTACATGAACCACTCAAATGCATGCAGAAGAACTTAATTTCTCAAAAAAACAATAGAACTTCATTTTAATCATTTATAGAGGGAACTTCCTTGGTGCGGATGCCAAAACAGCATGTTAGAAAGTAAACCGAAAACAACAGCCTTACCATAAATCCGCCGTTTTTGGTTGTTGGAGTCAGAGTGAGACCAAGACTCATGTTGATGTTGTTGCTGTTGGAAATGCTTGGCACATTGACAGAATCTGAGAACACATTAACCACAGAGATCTTCAGCTTTACTACTTAATAATTCTAAAATACATATTATTAAAATCTAAGACTTTGCTTCTGAACTTCACAGATACTATCTTTTGGACACTATTGATGATGACACTGGGAATGATGGGAAACGTTTTCTTACTCTGAAGGTTAAGTGGCTGACAGCTGGCTCCAGGGCTGTTAATCTCACACTTATAGATTTCTCCCTTCCGATTCTGAGGGTATCCTTTCCATGGTGAACCCACGAGGAGCCTGAGGAGCAGCAAGAGGTGTTAGATCAGTACAATCATCCTGAAGCCCAGGATCAGGTGAGGCTGCTGAGCACAGAGCAGTTATTAAGGATATTCTACATGACAGGATTTCAAAAACAGTGTTTAATGACCAGTGGCACAGCAGGGTGTATATTTGGAAGCATATCTGAGATTACATGTGTGTAGGCGCACTGGGCATGCATTATATCATCTAAACACACCCACTAAATTACACAGAATATCACTACTAGTTTGCCATCATGTGATAAGGTGCTCTGCCCAGACTAAACACAGCATTCCTCAAACACTGACACACAAGCTCAATCACTTCACATCCTGTGACAGTAAAAAACAACATTAATCCTCTTATAGGCACACTGCACAAACCGGGTTCAAATGTGTGTGGGGTATGTATTTATGTATGTATGTATGTATACATATTTATGTATATGTATATACACATATCTATGAACAAAACTTTAATTAAAATTAAAAATGACAATACAAAAAAAAATCAAATTACATTCAAAATACATATTACATAATATTATATATAATACTATAATTGAATAACTGAGAACATTTATAAATTAAATTAAAAAAACTATTACAGAATGGGTAACAGGGTTGCAAATTTAAGCTATACTCCGTAGGAGCAGGCTAATTAGAGAATAACTGATTTTAGCTAATAATAATAGTTATTGATAAACTCACAGTTTTTTTATATTAGTTTTTGATAAATATTTGTTTACCATAAATTAAAGAAAAACTTTTTGTTCAATAATTTTTGGTTAATATTTGAATGATTTAGATTGACAAATAAGATCAACACAATTTGTTAAAAAAAAAAAAGAGAGAGAGAAAACAGAATGACATTAACTTTTCTTCAAACCATGCTAGTGGAGTGGTTTATTTCCAATCCCCTTCTCTTCTATTATAAAATGAATATGAAAATGAATATAACAGTTTTCTTAAAACTAGTGTTACAGGCAATGTCTGTAAAAAATCAGAACCTGTAGAAACGATGTCAGTATGACTATAAGAACTAATGTTTCTGTATTGTAAGTTAGTTCAAGGCTGGCTCCTCTTACTCATTTTCTATGGCCCTTGGAAGTGTGTAGAACACTGTCTTCAGTAAACTCTCTGTCAACTGATTGAACTTCACATTTGACTCCTGGTCTTCATTGAGCATACTGGTCTCGCTATGGTTTAACTGTAATTCAATCATGACAACTCTCAGAAGATTTTAGCATGGTAATGGATATGAAATTGTTAATGTATTTGGCAGAATAGATCTGCTACGCTGCTGAATTGCTGCTGCTGTTGGTTATTGCTGCTGCTGCTGCAAAACAAGTACAGGAACTTGGCACTGCCGATTAGGGTTGGGTATCGTTTGAATTTGATCAATTCCGATTCCGATTCTCGATTCTTTTCGATTCCCAGTTTCGATTCCAATGTGATTAAATAATGATATCAAACATTTATCCTGTGTCTCTTTTTTTGCAAACCATTTATTGTAGCTGAATACCATGAACAAAAATCAACAGGCTACATAAAAACTGGACTCTTTAAGAGCTGTTTGTGTGCAAAATAGAACTGCATGATTCTGGATAAATTGAGTTTTTTTTTCTTTTTTTCCCCCCAATGGAAGTTGTGGTTCTCTCATGATTCTGAAGAAAAAACATTAGACAACTAAACAAAATCACATGTAATTTATGAATGAATGATTCAATGGCTCACTTGTTTCATTACTGGATGAATCAGTGTTCTTGAACGAATCTCTTGTATGATTCAAAGACAAATACATTTTAACAGCCCCTTTTCGCCACCTACTGGCGTAACAATGTAATCGATAAATCTTCATTTGAAGTGTCAAATTACGTTCAAAAGGTGATTTACTCTATTTTAATCGCTACCATACACATCGTACACACAGTTTATATCTGAACTATAAACCTTTATCCCAGTACTTCTGTGATTTGAATGTTTGTAACACAGAAATAATGATACTGTGTGGCTGAAAAGACTGTGAGGCTGTTTCATTCATGACAGATGACAGCTGCTCTCTTTAGGTTAATGGCAGCGCGAACGCAGATTTAAATGTTCAAATCACACTGGTGTGATCATACTCTGCACGGATGAACCAAGTGATCACAACATTGATCGTCAAAGCTTGAGGAATGAAACAGACGAATCATTGTGATTTAGGAATAGAATCACGTTGGTGTTTGAATCGTGTTCGCGATCTTTAACGATCTATTAAATTAAAGTGCTTTGTCATGTTGGTGGTGACACCTCTCTTGCAATATGTTTAGCAATCACATATATTATACTTAGCTTTTTTGGCTTCTGATGGCAAATGTAGTCAAACTTTGGAGCGCTTAGATTAGCGAGCAAGGTCCTGGCAGATCGCTAGGTCCAGTCCTCACAGATGAAGAAAAAAAAAGCGCAAAGGAATCGATAGGCGGAATCGAAATTTTAATTTGACAACAAGTATCCGATTCCCGATCTTAAGTATCCGGCGGAATCTAAATTTTAATTTGACAACAAGTATCCGATTCCTGACCTTAAGTATCCGAATCTGGAATCGGAATCGATTTTCGATTCCCAACCCTACTGCCAATACATACGCTGACACATACGCCAATACGGTGCTGTGAGTATTTAAGACATACTGCTGCACAAATATCATATATATACTGTAACCTGTAACAAATCTATACAGGTGGAGCTGGGGAAGATGGAGGGTTTCAGAGGAACTCTGAAAGCGCGTTGCAAACTGCTCTAGTGAATGTTAAAAAACATTTAAATGTAAAGCAGTAAGCTCATTGGCTGTGTATGCAACATGAACCAATCAGCTTGTGCCAAGTAGTTTAATGCTGTGTATATGATCAATTTGCGTTAACCTGCGCCATCTAGAGTTTCATGACAGAACTTAATATTTCCCCTACACTACAGTACTTAACGAGTGTCACAATTTTAAGAATTAAAAAAAATTGTAATCAGGGAAGATGCAGTAACAGGTTTGCATATAAAATGTCTGTCATAGCTAAATATTATATATTTGGTCGTTAAAATGAGTAAAAACTGTAATTATTATTAGTATTTTTACAGTATTACAGTATTTTGAATATCAGTTCAAGGGAGGTCAAATGTTGAGATTGTTCAACATTGTTGTATAATTTTAATTGCTGGTTAAGGGGTTAAATGGATAGATCGCTCACCCAAAAATTTAAAAATCGGTTATCGTTAACTCACCCTCAAGTTGTTCCAAACCTGTATGAGTTTCTTTCTTCCTTAGTACACAAATGAAGATACTTTGAATACTGTGTGTAACCGAACAGTTGACGGTTCCCATTGACTGCCATAGTATGGTTTGGTTACCAACATTCTTCAAAATATCTTCTTTTGTTTTCAACACAAGAAAAAAAAACTCACACAGGTTTGGAACAATATGAGGGTGAGTAAATGATGACAGATTATCCATTTTTGGCAGAACTATCCCTTTAACTATCTACTTATCATGTTAGGTTAGTTTTAATTAATAGTCTTTCATATAGTTCTCACAACAACAAAAATCATAGTATTTGTGCTTCTAATGAGTAAAAAAGTAATGGGATTCTGTGTAGGGAAAGTTCAGGGGATTTTCGAAAACATGACATACATAAGTACATGTGAGTACATAGATGCAAGGCATTCTGATGAAAAGGACTGTGGGTAATAATGACTCATTGTCTACAGAAATGGTTGTTAGGGGTCTCTAATGTGGGAGGTCAGACAGAGCTAATGCTGGACTCACAGTGAGAATGATGTCACCAACACCCCCCAAAGCAGCCCACGCCAGAGCAGGAAATACCTCATCTGACCTGCTGCACAACAGCGAGGTTCTTAAGAAATACATGCATTTAAAGACTGTCTAGACAGTGAGGATGACCATAAGTGAACAATAACACTTTAGGGGCACAACAAATAATATGAAGTGATCCAGTCTGTGACCCTTCTGTGCAGCAATTATGGAGTTAGCAGATGTTAGGAAAGTTGTGCCCAGTGTTGATTAAATATTTCTTTGTGCTTTAGAGGAAACGTTGTATATTGTACCTACGTACAGTACAATGTGTGACTTATTGCTGGCTTTGGGAACATGTATGACCTTAGCTGTTATGTGGGAATAAGAGGAAGACCTTCATTTTCCTGCAGATAGATGCTAGAGGAACTTGGCCTCTTTGTGATCTAGTAGTTACAGAGCAATTTAACGGCCACAGGAAGTGTATGTGCTGTATAGAGTATATTGAGAGAAGTGATACTGTGGGGGAAAACAGCTATCAGAGTGTGTGCGCTGCTATACGTACTGTACATGCACAGCGCAGCATGTCACAGGCCTGCTGCTCAGGTCATGTGACCCATTCAAAATCAAATAAACACATGGGAAAAAGGCATGTATCCTGGTTTTTCTAGTTATATTATATGTTTTGTTTGACTGGCATAATGTAATTTTACGCAAATTGAATTAGAACTATATAATACAGTGTTGCTACTTGAGTTTCTTATTATTCCAAATAAACTAAATCCAACAAAAATTCCAAACAACATTGCCACAATTCTGAAATAAATAAATAAATAAATAAACAAACATTTGTTATCAATTATTATTAGTGTGCAAATAAAAATAATGGTTATTTTTATTATTAATGTTGAAAATGTATTTTTTATTAATAAGATAAATTATTATTTAATTAATAATGTTAATATTTTTTAGGATTTTTTTGATGAATAGAAGGTTCAAATGAATAGCAGGAATAAATTACATGTTACAGTATATTCAAATAGAAAACTTAAAAAAAAAAATTGTAATAATATTTCATAATATTACTATTTAACTGTATTTTTGATTAAATAAATGCAGCTTTGCTGAATATAAGAGACAAAAATGGTAGTTTAAGTAAGAAAACAAATTAAATGAACACACAATTTCAATTATATTTTATGTCTTACCATTTTCCTTGACTGTTGCTGAACTGTTGAACAGAGTAACCAAACTGTTCTGCTGCCAACTGTGAGAAGATCTTAGCTCCAGAAGTCCCCACATTAAAACCTTGAGCTTTATCAATGCTAAAACCTGTAGAGACATGCAAATATCAGTATTTTGTCTTATATATAACATACACATATTACACTAACAACACTAACAGAAAAACAAGAATAAGGAAGCAGAACAATATCTTGTCTGATAAGCTACATTATATCCTCTGTGTGTTTTTTTTTTTTGATATGCAGACAAGCTACAGCATGAATGTGAACCTATGAGAGATGGAGCGACTGAGTGCAGGAAAACTTTGATGTAGTCATTCTTGGAGATAGTAAACAATATTTACTCACATATTTACTCACAGAGATGAACCTCGCGGTTTTGTGAAAGAGCTTTATGGGTCAAATGACATGAGTATAAAGGAACAACCTTTTAAAAATCTATTTTAAAAATGTGTCATGTTCTAAAAATATAAGATTTGTATTCATGCTGGTTTCATATGGGTTTAAACTTTTAAAACTTTTTAAAGACAAGTTTCAATTTAATGATTCATTACACTTTGAATTATGTGAGTGCACACAAAAAAGTTCTTAATATACTTTAACAGTCTCAGTTATGTTCCTTTGATAAAATATAGAAACATGCCTGAGCAGAGCTTCACTCTGATGAGTCAAAGCTCCCTGTGCATCTTTAAACATCTTCATCTATCTTGGTCATCTGGTCTCTCTGTTTATTTTTGTTATCATTTTAATCTGAAGCTCAGTAGAAATGACATAATCTGCTAAAAATAAGTGTGATCAACATGAATGAAGTGACATATAGTATTTCCTCTATATGAGTTCTCCATTGATTATTTAAAGAGACAGGCACACAGTCAGCACACAAAGACAGCCTTTAAACAGTGTAGTGAGCAGCAGTGCTGATGGACACATGAAACGAGACAGAGGATGAATTAAGTCATGAACAGAACTGAACGGAAACAGTGTGGAGAGGTCAGACTGTGGGGTTAAAGAGAGAGAGAGAATGTGCTTCCAGTCCAGTGCCCTCTTTATGATCAGTAAGCCAGTTTAGACACTGATCTTTGACACCATTCAGAACAGACAATAACTACAACACTTTTGACAAGCATCCTACACCATTTAACCATGATGTTTTGACCACTGTGTGGGTAAAGCCACATTTATCACTAATGATAATCTGAATAAATAATTATTCTTCCAAGTAATATAGTTCACTAACTTCAGGCAGTTTGTGGTTGCCACGCACTTCAAAATAGGGGGGTTTTCGATCCCATAGAGGAACCATTTTTGGTTCCCCAAAGAACCTTTCAGTGAACAGTACTCAAAATAAGCATGTTTTTCTGTGCGAAGAACATTTAAATAATTTAAAGAACTTTTTTTTTTCCACTACAAAGCACATTTGTGGAATGCAAAGATTCCATGGATGTTAAAGGCTTTTCATGAAACCACTGATGCAAGAACTGTTATTTTTAAGAGTGTAAGCAACTTATTTATTCAATCAGAATTTGGAGTCTGAACTGTGATATACAGTATATATATATATATATATTAGTGCTGTCAAACGATTCATTGCGATTGTAAAGAATAGTCTTAACCGATTCTATTGCCTTGATTTTGTACAGTAGAAAACTGAATAATACATTAAATGCTCTTTCTAACAAACATTTATTACTTTACAGACCTGCAGTTTAGTAATGGCTAAATTAAGTGAAACTGTCAAACTATATCCCAATATACATTAAATATGTAAACTGAGAATGTATAAACACTTAAATATATATTTGTGTAAGAGAATGTTAATATCTTACAGAAATGTACTTAAAAAAATTTTTTTCAAAATAAAACCATCAACGTATAACACTTTTGTTTGTCAAAGTGCAAAACATGCTAACGCCAAACTACTACATGTGATAAATTACCAAATGGTGTGAAAGTGCATAGTTTACGTGCACATCAGTTTATACAGTAAACCACAAAAATGTTCCTCACAGGCCCATTTAAAGGAAACAAAAAGGCTAAAACTGGTAATAAATTTCTCACGTATACACAAAACCATTCATCTCCTACACAAAGTATTTTCTCAAGTGCACTGAGCTTGACTTATTTACAACACTTCAGCTGTAAGTTCAGCGTTGTTGTCATTCAGTTTTACAGCATGACAATATTGTAATAGAAATAAACCTGCATGTTTGCATAAGTACTTACACAGAACAGCGAGAAGTACCTGCAGAATATTCATTTTATTGATTTGAAGTCCACAGTGCCATCCAGCATCGGGCTCTCCAGTGTCTCTGCATCCAGTCTAGTGAGAGCGTGAAACAGCCGAGCAGCGCTGGAGCTGGGCGGAGGAGGAGGAGGAAGAGGAAGAGGGCGGATTGCTCGAACACTTCAACTCAGCTCCCACAAACTAAACCCAAGCTCACACCTTCAAACGCAACCATGTATGGTGAAAGTACGTCGAACAGGTGAAAAGTTCGCCTACCCATTGCGAGGCAACAGAATATGATGAAAATCAAAAGTTTTTGCCAAATTTATTGGTGCACAGCAAATACTTAGGTATGGCTGTTACTAAATAAAATGGCTACAGATCAACAACAGCTGCATTGGTAAAATCGTGCTAAACGTTATCTTATGGAGATTAAAATTAAAAGCTGAAAGTGTAAAAATGTATAATTAATAGGATGAACTGCAGCTGTGGTTACTTTTGACATGATGTGTTTCCACAGATATCAACATCGTCAATTGTTAATTTTTTAAATTACATTAATCTATCTATCTTAGTTTGCATTATTTACATTTATTATTTATATTGTTTGTTTGCATTATCTAATGTACAATATCTCCAAATATTAATAGCAATGATGATAAGTAGTAAATTATAAAATAGTAAATAATAATAGTCCCAACTATGATAACTTTTGATTCGGAGAACTTTGGAAATGTGAAAAACAAAAGTTGTTTTAAAAGTAGTAACATTCTGATATTTTAAGTGTGACTTGAGATGTTTAGCGTCACTGTATACTTACTGAACAATAATTGCTTTGGTAAAGATAAACCTAATAATCATTCAGCTCTTTAAGATATGCTTATTCCAGAATAGCCACAAAGAAGAGGAAAAATAAGAAACCAGGCCAACAAAAACAAAGTTTAAAGAACATAATTTAATCTTCCCCCGGGGCTTGAACAATCACAACAGTAAGAGTCATTCATAATAAGTATTTCACATCGAGGAGTTATAACCACAGTGTGTGTGTGTGTATCATCGTACTGGGGGTTTGTGCATGAGCGAGGTAAACGTCTCCGAAACACTCAACAACAAAACAGCAGAACATTAATGAAAAAGACTAACTTCAAATGATGTATTTACAGAATTATTTGTCATGATTTAACTGAGAACCAAGTACAAACTGAAGCAAGTCAGAACGAGAAGGAAGCAGGAGCTGACAGAGGCATAAACTTCAGACATTCACCCCACCCTCTCTGTCTTTAAGGCTCTCATGCGTGTACCAACTCATTCGTTCATTCTTTGGAGGCCTAAATAGGAGTGAGCACTGAACGAGCAAGTGCACGAGAGTCAACAGTTGTGAGATGGTTTAAAATACAGTGATATTCACAAGCCAGACCTCCTGGCAGGACCCGAATGGCAGTAAACTGAATATCAGTTATTAATATGTACATTTCAAGGTAATATTATTCTCATGTAGTCACAGAGGTGAGCGTTTATGTCCCGTTCATGCTGGATTCTCACACAGACCCTCTTGTTCTGCCGGATCCGGTTCATTTCCCTGTGGCAAAGGCTTCCTCTTGAAGAAGCCAACCTGGTGGGACATCAGTACTGTATATTATTACAATAAAGCATTTTACTTTGTCAAAATTACAGTGTATTAATACAGTTGCAATTCATGCTAAAACAAAGAGCTCATACCTTCCATAGGATCACCGTAGCTAGAGCCCAAAGGAGGAGGCCGCCAATGACACTTCCTATGATTATACCAATAGGAATATCCCCAATCGCGCCTTCTTTACTCACTGTAATTTTTATCTGCAGCAGAGTCAGGAAAAATTAGATAAAGCATATTACCACACCCATATAAAGTATAGGGTTGTTCCGATAAACTATAGTATCGTGTATCGACGTTAGCCAGTCATATCGCCTGTGACTGAAGCCTTTGACGACAGCAAGGCGATTATTATTAGCATGCTAGTAATACGATCTAATTAATATTTATAATTAATATATTTTACAGTGTTGTGCGTTATAACCAATCACACATGATTCTGTTGATTTTATGAATGCAATGGCCAATCAGAGGCGTTCAGATGAGTCATCGCTGAAACACCACAGTTTTATTGTTCAGTGCATGCGCTCGCTGACTGAATTCTGCTCTCTCGCGAATTCTCTCATCATAAACAACAAAGTGCAGATGTACGTGTGATGCAAGTATAAGACATTTATTCATTATATAGTGTAGATAGCTTCACTGATTATAACGGGAGTGTTTTTTAAGTGCATAAACTCGCGCTAGACTGAAGTCAGTGATGATGTTCTTTGCTCGTTTTCTGTAGCTGCTGTTTGAATAACTGAGGGAATGTAAGCATTATAATTAGTAACTTACAATGTTTATGTTCAATTGTTATCATGTTAAATACAAATTCAATCATATTATAAACATTAGGCTGATTTTAGCCTTACCCTGGAGTTGGATTACTCTCTGGCTATATACTTTACTAGGTAAGTAAATAATTAAAAAACAGGAAAAGTAAATAATTAAATAAATTAGCATTATAATATTGTGTATCGGCTTAAATATTTAAATATTAGTTGTATTTTACGCACACACACACACACACACACACACACACATATATATATATATATATATTGTATATATATATGTAAATTATTATTATTTTTTTTAAATATTTTTTAAAGGAAACCTATTTGACAGTGTGGTCTGTTATACAAGTAAACTTAATTAAAGACATTGAACTACTTAATTCCAAACTTCTGCTTCTCAAGTATGTCATTTTAAGAATGTTTAGGCTTTTTATGGGAAAACATAGCAAAAGTGCTTAAAACAAGCATACTGGTCAAAAACCAACTTCTGTATTAGTTCTGCTGATGAACAGAACAGCTATGTTGGTCAACCAACAAGATGCGCACCAGACTAAACCAGCCAAGCACAGAGAATCACTCTAGGCCAAGCTGATGTTTTTTTTCAGCAGGGTTGATCATCTTAAACACAACTGAAAGACAGAGGGATGAACTGACCTGTTGTTGTTTGTGTGTGACGACTATGAGATCAGGCTGAGATGTTTGTATCTCAGAGCTTCCAGCCACTAAAACTGTCTGAAAATCAGCCTGGAAGGAAATAAAGCGGGGAATAAAGCATCTGCTCAGGACAGATAACAGAAATAGTAGATAGGGATCAAGCAGTTCAAGAGACACTTACAAAGGCAAATGTGCCATTCCAGATCCTAGTGGTGATGTTTACAAAGTAGTTGGTCTTCATCTCCAGATCTTTGAGGACACAAGTCATGGTTTCACATTTTGCTGCCTTACAATCCTGGAAATTAAAAAAAAAGTACTGTATTATACACTACCATTTAAAATAGTGCGTGGGGTTGGTACGTATTTTTTTAATGTTTATTAAACAAAGTCTCTGCAGCTCACCAAGGATGCATTTATTTGATAAAAAATAAGACAGTAATATTGTGAAATATAATTATAATTTCAAATAATTGTTTTCTATGTGATTATATTTTAAAATGTAATTTATTCCTGTGATCAAAGCTGAATTTTTAGCATAATTTCTCCAGTCTTCAGAGTCACATGATCCTTCAGAAATCATTCTAATATGCTGATTTGCTGCTCGAGAAACATTTATTATTATTATTATTATGTTGAAAACCCAGAACGCCCATGTTACAGCATGTATAATTTAATATAAACACACACGCATACTGACCAGTCCTGCTGTCCCTCTGAAGCTCTCTTTAGTGAAGCTGGCAGTGTGTGCTTTCTCTCTGATCTTCAGTGGGTCAATCAGATGGCTGCTATCACACCACACATTTACAACCTACTCAGCAGAAACAGAGATTAAACGTCCTGGTTTTTCATCCCAGTCTGGTAATTACAGTATAAATACTTGTGCAGTGAAATACTTTATTTGTAAAGAAAATGATAGAAAATAATGAATGTTTCTTAATACATTTTAATAGAGCATTATACTTACAGGTGCCGTTTTGACTGAAGTCACATATAGTAAAGGATTTCCAGCTTTGGTGCTGGTGGGCAGCGAGACGGTCAGATGAGCCTGATTGATTGGGAAAGTTCCTGTTGAAACCTGCAGAAAGACATGCTTAAATGAACTATCGCATAGTTCACATTGCTAACACTAGAGGGAACTTCAGACATATTAGTTTAATGTGAAATATACTTTTTTTTTTTTTACTCACTCGTAATGTTATGTCAAATTCTGGGCCGATGTCATCGAAACCTGAGACAGTATGTTTGACTTGATCCTCAGGACCAATGCCGCAAAAATCCAAGTTTAAGTCTCTAGAAAAATTATTGAAAAGAAGAAATGGAACTAGTTTATACATTACAAAAACTTATGAGCCTTTTTTTCTGTGATAGAGGTCAAGGTTAATATACAGTATATAGTGGTCAAAATACATACAGTGGTCTAAAGTTTGGAACAATTAGTTTTTTTAGTCTGCATTATCATAAATTTCTTATTATTATCAATGATGAAAACAGTTGTGCTGCTTAATATTTTTGAGGAAACCATGATACTATAATTCAAAGGTTTTAGGGTAAGATTTAAAAAAAAAAAATAGCAATGAATACTTTCATTTAACAAGAATTCATTAAATTGATCAAAAAGTAACAGTATAGACATTAATAATGTTACCAAAGATTAATCCTGTTCTTGCGCTATTCATCAAAGAATCCTGAAAAAAGTATCAATGTTTCCACAAAAGTATTAAGCAGCAAAAACTGTTTTCAACTTTGATCATATTAATAACTGAGCAGCAAATCAGCATATTAGAATGATTTCATATGACAAATTAGTTTAATGTGAAATATACTTTTTTTTTTTTTACTCACTCGTAATGTTATGTCAAATTCTGGGCCGATGTCATCGAAACCTGAGACAGTATGTTTGACTTGATCCTCAGGACCAATGCCGCAAAAATCCAAGTTTAAGTCTCTAGAAAAATTATTGAAAAGAAGAAATGGAACTACAGTTTTTACATTACAAAAACTTATGAGCCTTTTTTTCTGTGATAGAGGTCAAGGTTAATATACAGTATATAGTGGTCAAAATACATACAGTGGTCTAAAGTTTGGAACAATTAGTTTTTTTAGTCTGCATTATCATAAATTTCTTATTATTATCAATGATGAAAACAGTTGTGCTGCTTAATATTTTTGAGGAAACCATGATACTATAATTCAAAGGTTTTAGGGTAAGATTTAAAAAAAAAAAATAGCAATGAATACTTTCATTTAACAAGAATTCATTAAATTGATCAAAAAGTAACAGTATAGACATTAATAATGTTACCAAAGATTAATCCTGTTCTTGCGCTATTCATCAAAGAATCCTGAAAAAAGTATCAATGTTTCCACAAAAGTATTAAGCAGCAAAAACTGTTTTCAACTTTGATCATATTAATAACTGAGCAGCAAATCAGCATATTAGAATGATTTCATATGACACTGAAGACTGGAGTAATGATGCTAAAATTTAGCTTGAATAAATTACATTGTAAAATATATTGCAATAGAAAACAGTTATTTAAAATTGTAATAATAATAATAATTCACAATATTACTGTTTTATTGTATTTTTAATCAAATAAATGTAGTCTTGGTGAGCAGAAGAGACTTCTTACATGAAAAAACTTAATTATTTCAAATGTTTGACCACTTTACAAGCAGATAAAGGTTATCAGAGCATTACTTTGACCTCTGACCTGGTGAGGATGATTTCGGCGTCATACTGGACTGGGATGGAGAGAGAGACCTTGTTATCAGATGTCACCTCCTCCTCACTGTCACTGGAAACAGTTATGTAGGGTTATTTACAGTTTAAACCAAACAGTTACACAAAAGTTAGAACTGTGTTAAAAACAGTACTTTTACCTTTGCACTTCAAAGTTCACAACAGCCTGTTTCTCTAGTTGATTTAAGTTGAAGTCAAAGTTGATCTCAAATGTTACCTGATGAGGCAAAATGAAATTATTAATGAAAATGAAAAGTGTCTCTCTCACACACACACACACACACACACACACACACACACACACACACACACACAGATGCTTTTCTCTTACTGTCTGGCCAGGCGTCAAGGTTGGATATCCAACTCTGCAGTCGAGTGAGCCTGTTTTTGAACTGCATTTCACCTCAGTGTTGTCTCCCTGCACACACAAGCAAGAAGATTCACAGAGACAATTTCTCGTACACAAACCAGAGCAGACTTATGCCAGAACACAACATGGTGGCCGTACAGGTGGTGTAAAAGAGGCGTAGAACAGGTTCCTGGAGAAGTTAGCAGACACTCTTGTGTTGTACACATTTTCCTTCATGTTCGTTACTGTCACGACGAAGGACAGTCTTCTTCTGTCAGGTCTGACTAGAAGTGAAGATGAGCTGCAAAACACAACAAAATCTTGTTACATTTCAGGATTCTGGTTCTTTTAATACATCTAGCCCTGCTGGTAGTAACTGATTCTTTTTAGTTGACTCTTAAAGGGACAGTTCACACTAACAAAAAGTCTGTCTTTCTTTCTCTCCTAGAGATTCCCAAACGTCTTTTTCAGCAGAACCTATTTGACTTTTTACTTGAAGCACTCCCTGATATTTTGAATTAATTTGAATAATTTAACATCACATTTACATGTTCATGGTTCTCTGATGTCAGTTAATGTAACTTGACATGCATATAAACCAATAATGTGATATGCTTCAAATATCTTTTTTAGTACATGTTTGATTTAGATTTTGGGCAAATTAGCGTGAGAGCACAATTCCAAAACAGCGCAGATGGGCGTGGAAATTTCTGCGGGTGATTTACTGACAATGCGCAAATTAAAGAGCGCAGACGCAACATCTTATTTACATATCGACCAACGCAATCTACCAAGCGCAACGTAAATCAGCGTAAGGATATGTTCGGATTGGGATAATGTGTTCTTCTGGCATTCCAAACATTAATGAATTAATTTATACGTGTGGAAAAAATCCTCTCCGTTCTACCATGCGCTCTCTGTTCTCTGCGGTGCCTCCTCCTAGCAACAACAAATGCAGCCATTTCAAGCGCAAAATAGTTTAAGACTAACAAGTGCAAACGTTAGTAAATCGGTGCATGATTCATTTGAATACTCTCCTCCCATACATTTTGCGTCTGAAAGGGTAAATCCTGACAGTATACTATTTTAACACCAAAAGACGCTAGTAAATCTGTCCCTTTATTTTAAAATTATTAGATTTAGTTTTTATTTTAAAATTATTTATTTATTTTACATTTTAAGTAATTATTACAAGGAGATTACTGAATAATCTCCTTGGTCTGGCCTTCATACAAAGTTGAATAGACGGCTCTTATGAAATTTTAGTATTACTTATATACTATCACAGCATTTATTGTTATATTTCTAGGTTTTATATTTTTTATTTATATTTCCAGTTTTAATTTTAGTTTAAGTTTTAGTAATTTGGTTTTGAAATTTTGACATTTTTATTAGATTTTCCTTTATGCATATATATATATATATGTGTGTGTGTGTGTGTGTGTGTATATATACATATATAGTTTTAATCTATTTTTGTTTGGGTAATTTTAGTACTTCCACTTTAACTTATTTATTTCAGTTAGTTGGCAAGGCAACATTTCAATTTTTTTATTTGTTTTCAAGTTTAAATTTTCATCTTATATTTACATTCTTAGTAGTTTTACCATTTTACATTTTACTTTCATTGTGTGTGTTTTTGTGTAAGGTTACCTAGATACATCAACAGCTTTCACAGTCAGCTTCAGGTCACAAGAGCATTTGTCATCAGAGCCACAGTCCTTTACAAAAGGGATCTGAGCAAACAGGAATACATTTGAGACAGTTTAAAAACTTTGAAACGACTGAAACTGATGCCCTTAATTATATTCAGAGGGAAGCTTACAAAAAATTCCCACGCTTTGGGCTGAAATGCATCCAGGGCAGGGCCCGTGTCTGGATTCTGTGGACTGATGTCGACTCGCAAAGCAACTGGACTCACAAAATCAGGAGTCTCCT
>NW_015539915.1:872560-900549 GCF_001515605.1 Sinocyclocheilus anshuiensis
CACACACACACACACACACACACACACACACACACACACACACACACACAGATGCTTTTCTCTTACTGTCTGGCCAGGCGTCAAGGTTGGATATCCAACTCTGCAGTCGAGTGAGCCTGTTTTTGAACTGCATTTCACCTCAGTGTTGTCTCCCTGCACACACAAGCAAGAAGATTCACAGAGACAATTTCTCGTACACAAACCAGAGCAGACTTATGCCAGAACACAACATGGTGGCCGTACAGGTGGTGTAAAAGAGGCGTAGAACAGGTTCCTGGAGAAGTTAGCAGACACTCTTGTGTTGTACACATTTTCCTTCATGTTCGTTACTGTCACGACGAAGGACAGTCTTCTTCTGTCAGGTCTGACTAGAAGTGAAGATGAGCTGCAAAACACAACAAAATCTTGTTACATTTCAGGATTCTGGTTCTTTTAATACATCTAGCCCTGCTGGTAGTAACTGATTATTTTTAGTTGACTCTTAAAGGGACAGTTCACACTAACAAAAAGTCTGTCTTTCTTTCTCTCCTAGAGATTCCCAAACGTCTTTTTCAGCAGAACCTATTTGACTTTTTACTTGAAGCACTCCCTGATATTTTGAATTAATTTGAATAATTTAACATCACATTTACATGTTCATGGTTCTCTGATGTCAGTTAATGTAACTTGACATGCATATAAACCAATAATGTGATATGCTTCAAATATCTTTTTTAGTACATGTTTGATTTAGATTTTGGGCAAATTAGCGTGAGAGCACAATTCCAAAACAGCGCAGATGGGCGTGGAAATTTCTGCGGGTGATTTACTGACAATGCGCAAATTAAAGAGCGCAGACGCAACATCTTATTTACATATCGACCAACGCAATCTACCAAGCGCAACGTAAATCAGCGTAAGGATATGTTCGGATTGGGATAATGTGTTCTTCTGGCATTCCAAACATTAATGAATTAATTTATACGTGTGGAAAAAATCCTCTCCGTTCTACCATGCGCTCTCTGTTCTCTGCGGTGCCTCCTCCTAGCAACAACAAATGCAGCCATTTCAAGCGCAAAATAGTTTAAGACTAACAAGTGCAAACGTTAGTAAATCGGTGCATGATTAATTTGAATACTCTCCTCCCATACATTTTGCGTCTGAAAGGGTAAATCCTGACAGTATACTATTTTAACACCAAAAGACGCTAGTAAATCTGTCCCTTTATTTTAAAATTATTAGATTTAGTTTTTATTTTAAAATTATTTATTTATTTTACATTTTAAGTAATTATTACAAGGAGATTACTGAATAATCTCCTTGGTCTGGCCTTCATACAAAGTTGAATAGACGGCTCTTATGAAATTTTAGTATTACTTATATACTATCACAGCATTTATTGTTATATTTCTAGGTTTTATATTTTTTATTTATATTTCCAGTTTTAATTTTAGTTTAAGTTTTAGTAATTTGGTTTTGAAATTTTGACATTTTTATTAGATTTTCCTTTATGCATATATATATATATATGTGTGTGTGTGTGTGTGTGTGTATATATACATATATAGTTTTAATCTATTTTTGTTTGGGTAATTTTAGTACTTCCACTTTAACTTATTTATTTCAGTTAGTTGGCAAGGCAACATTTCAATTTTTTTATTTGTTTTCAAGTTTAAATTTTCATCTTATATTTACATTCTTAGTAGTTTTACCATTTTACATTTTACTTTCATTGTGTGTGTTTTTGTGTAAGGTTACCTAGATACATCAACAGCTTTCACAGTCAGCTTCAGGTCACAAGAGCATTTGTCATCAGAGCCACAGTCCTTTACAAAAGGGATCTGAGCAAACAGGAATACATTTGAGACAGTTTAAAAACTTTGAAACGACTGAAACTGATGCCCTTAATTATATTCAGAGGGAAGCTTACAAAAAATTCCCACGCTTTGGGCTGAAATGCATCCAGGGCAGGGCCCGTGTCTGGATTCTGTGGACTGATGTCGACTCGCAAAGCAACTGGACTCACAAAATCAGGAGTCTCCTGTTAAACAATAAAAGCAACGATGTAAAATGATCATTCAAGCACTTTGAAATGAAATGAAGCTAGCGTACAGAGTATTGTTATTCTGAACAGCGTGAGGCTTGTGGTAAGTGGCAAAAACTCACCTGCACATAGACATTATGATCAACACAGCTTTCTTTATCAGAGACGCTGACAGGTTTCTGGATAAGTCGCTCTGAGTTGTCAAACTGGGCTCTTGAAGTGGCTCTAGATGACTGCAGGTCAGCGTCAAGAGTCAGGTTGTACTTGATGTCTAAACAAAAGTGTATTTCCATTCACTTTCATGGAGATTTTTGGAGAATATATGAGATACAAAACACATGAGAGACAACCTTACCTACTTTACCCGCTAATACTGTGGGTCTGAATTTTGATCTGAAACAGACTTTGGCACTAACACACGACACCATCCTTCCTCCAAACATGCAAGGTTTACTCAGAATGCTGATCTTCTCAGGGCTGAAGGAGACCGTTGCTGTGACAGCTGCAACTCCCCTTGACCTGAGATCACAAATACTGGATGAGCATCACGGTTTCATTATGATTTTATAGATCTTAAACAACTAGACCGAGACCTCACCAGAGCTGCACTGCCTTCCCAGCCGCTCCGACTGAAATATCTGGGATTGAGTCACCGTTCATATCACCACGACTATCTAAAGAGCGTCCAAAGAAACGAAGCGCTGGGCCCAGTTTGGATCCCAGTATTTTCTGCAGAAAATAACAAGAGAGACAACAAAATAAGAAGACTTGTTTTAGTATGAAGGGAAATAACAAATAAGACAAAAAGTGGATATTTTAATGCATCTTAGTTCTTAGAAATGTACTCTTTGTATTAACATTGGTTTCATATGGTATGTTTACACTATTTTCAAGAAAAGCTATAATTAAATTATTTAATATATTTTAATGATTTAATATATATATATTTTACAAATAATAAATAAATTAATAATTCACTATTTCATATTTTTGTGTAGTCGCACCACATGACATTTTACAACCTGAAATAACCTTGCCTGGAGGAGCACCGGCCACATAAAACTCAGACGAGCCGTCGGTCACAGATGCCACAGAGTATCCTGAACACAATGCATTTGTTTAATCAAAAATACAGTCAAAACAGCATGTTACACTACCATTCAAAATTTTGGGGTCAATATGATTTTTAAAATGTTTTTGAAAGGAGCCTCTTATGCTCAGCAAGGCTATATTTATTTAATAAAAATACAGTAAAAACAGTAATATTGTGAAATATTATTATAATTTAAAATAACTCTTTTCTATGTGGATACATTTTAAATTTAAATTCATTTCTGCGATGCAAAGCTGAATTTTCAGCATCATTACTCCAGTCTTCAGTGTCACATGATCCTTCAGAAATCAGTCTAATATGCTGATTTGCTGCTCAAGAAAAAATTCTGATTATTATCAATGTTTAAAACTGTTGTGCTGCTTCATATTTTTGTGGAAACTGTGATTTCCCATTTTTTTTCCATTTTGAAATGATTAAATAATATTTTTGATCAGTTTTATGTATCCTTGCTGAATAAAAGTATTAATTTATTTAAAAATGAAATCTTACTGACCCCAAACTTTTGGACAGTAGCATGGATATGAAAAGATAAAGTTACATGACCTCTATATTTGCTTTCGTTCATTCAAAATACTTTACAGTTCGTTTTCTGGCTGGCTCACCAAGTAATGAACTGTGGTTTCTGTCATCCAGGATTTTCTCGAACGCATTTTTGAGGAAAATGTGTGATTTCCCAGCTGTTTGATGGACGACGGTCCCACTCCATCCATACGCTCCGACAGCACCAAGCATGATCACATCCTGTGGGACAAAATGCCACCCCGTCATGCCTTAATTTCTTCTGAATCAGTATGGTACATCAGAAATTAGTTTGACTACTCAATCAGATATGTTGAAAGATTACTGGCACCTTCTTATTGGTCTGATGTGCGCTGAATCCAACTTGGGACATCTCCAGTTGAAATTCCTGACCTTGACTGGTGCCTCAAATCAAACAAGACAAAATATTCGAAAGCTTATCCTAATTTAAAGCTGTTTTTTAAGTTAAAAAGGTGACTTGTTGTCACTGGATGAAGTCATTATTAATTTGGCATATGTGAACGATTTACCTTCAATGTTAAAGATCCTGTCCCCCAGAGTTCCTGCGATATTGATTAGCGCTTGCTCTGATGACACATTGAACATGTAGTTCTCTGTTGGAGCGCTAGCGATCAATTCAATCTCCTCTAGGAATTTTTGAATATTGGCACTTTGCTTGAGAATCTGAATAAATTCATAGATGACCGTAATACATCAAATTCAAAAATGATGTTTGTCTTGTAAACAAAATAAAACAAAATGCATTTAATTCAAGACATACTCTAAAAATAAAAAAAAATTAAAAATATTAAAAAATATAAAAAACGTAAAATTAGGTACTTTACACTCTAAAAAAGTGCTGGGTTAAAAAGGGACAAACCCAGCTATTGGGTTGTTTTGACCCAGCGGTTGGGTCAAAACAACCCAATTGCTGGTTTTGTCCCTTTTTAACCCAGAGCTGGGTTATATTTAACCCAGCATTTTTTTACAGTGTAGTATGAAATTTTAAACAATGAATACTTAAAATTGTTTATTTTCTGTAATGAATCTCACTGCTTATTGTATTTCACGTAATGTTCTCTCATTTCAACTTGCATAATAGATAAAAAAAATGCATAATTGTATCATATCTTGTTCACGTAATGCTTTTTTTTTTCATGCTGATCTCTCACTCACAGCAATGCCAAAGCGAATGATGCCATCTCTGTTGCATCTCTCAATGACCTCTTGACCTTTATAACCATCAGCAGATTCTCCATCTGTTACCACCACCAACACCTTAGTGGCACCGGGACGACCACCATTTTCTGGTAGGAAAGCTGTTTGTCTGAAACACAAAGAATGTTTTATTTCCCCAACAAATAAAATAAAATAAAATAAAATAAAATAAAATAAAATAAAATAAAATAAAATAAAATAAAATAAAATAAAATAAAATAAAATAAAATAAAATAAAATAAAATAAAATAAAATAAAATAAAATAAAATAAAATAAAATAAAATAAAATAAAATAAAATAAAATAAAATAAAATAAAATAAAATAAAATAAAATAAAATAAAATAAAATAAAATAAAATAAAATAAAATAAAATAAAATAAAATAAAATAAAATAAAATAAAATAAAATAAAATAAAATAAAATAAAATAAAATAAATACCTGACATTGTCAAGTGCTTCAAAAGTGTTGGTTTCTGTTCCAGTTTTTTGCTCAATACCAGAAGCTGCTGAAAGAACTTTGTCTTTATTTTGGTCAGAACTAAAATGATAAAGAAAGGACAAATCCTCTGAATACTGCATTATACTGACCTAAAAAATAAACAAAATCCCAATTAAGTCATATCATATAAATCAAAGACAAAATCAGATCAGAATAAGGTAAATAACAGTACTTACTCGAGTTTTATCTGGTCCGATATCGAGATTTTCCAAAAGCTTTATGAGAAAGTTTCTAACATCAGGCCACGGATATATACTGTTTGATCCGTCCAAAACAATGGCAACATCCATTGGCCCACCACAAGCTGAATGAGAAATTCAGATTAAGAATCACTAACTTACACTATAAAGTATTTTGTACATTTCTGACAATACAAAATAAGATGTACTTTGAATGGCAGGAGAGAAGGATGACTGGAGCGTAAACTGTGGGCTCACTTCAGCACAGACTCCTGGGTAAAAATACTGACTGCCACAGCGCTGAGCCCACAGAGGACCACACGTCTGAAACACAAACATACCATCAGCTTTCTACAGTTTCATGTCTTGTATCTTGAGTATGTCAAGGACTGAATGAGTGTTTTCAAAAAGGAGTAAGATCCCGCCCCCTGATGAAGACACAATGCTACTACAGCATACCATCAATGTGTTAGGTTTAGCTATTGGAGTGAGAGTCAGGCCCAGACTCATGTTGACATTGATGCTCTGCACACCATCTATGCTGATAGAGTCTGTGAAGACACAGATATATTTTCACGACAAGTGGGAAAAATTTAAATTATGTTAATTCTATTTGAATGGACTTTAAAGGACTTCAAAAGTATTGTGGTGTCAGATAGTTTAAAAACAATGGTGCTGTATCATGTCCAAAAGCCCATGGTCATACCACAACACTTTTTGCAAGTGCATAATTATTTAAAATAAAGAGAAATTTACCTGCAAGGTTTAGTTTCTGGCAGGTGGCTCTTCTTGAAGCACTAATGTCACACTTATAGAGATTTCCTTTTCTATTCTGAGGGTATCCACTCCAGGGAGAACCCACCAGCAGCCTGAGCAAAAATAACCATTTCTCTATGCAATCAAACTAATTATGCATGCAAATTATTTTTGCCCGTGCTTATGATATGTTTCCCTATACTCAGGGTATATTTCAACCAAAAATGAAATCTTCAGGCAATTCAAGATGTAGATGAGTTTGTTTCTTCATCGAAACAGATTTGAAGAAATTTAGCATTGCATCACTTGCTCACCAATGGATCCTCTGCAGTGAATGGGTGCCGTCAGAACGAGAGTCCAAACAGCTGATAAAAACATCTGAAGAATTTGTTTATCACAAACACGCAGCTTTTCACTTCACAAGGTGTTAACTGATGGACTGGAGTGGTGTGGATTACTTGTGGATTATTGTGATGTTTTTATCAGCTGTTTGGACTCTCATTCTGACGGCACCCATTCACTGCAGAGGATCCATTGGTGAGCAAGTCATGTAATGCTACATTTCTCCAAATCTTGGATGGCCTGAACATGAGTACACTGTTGGCAAATTTTTGTTTTTGGGTGTATTATTCCTTTAAGATTGGTAGAGTGCCAAATAATTTTCCTTTAGAATAAATGACAATTCCTGGTATTCCGGACAGGAATTAGTCATAAACAAAGCCGTCTCAAATTCCCCACTGTAATCTGTGAGTGAACTGTGACTCAAAGTATCAGTCCGACACTTCCGGAAATAGACTTTGGATCCACAATTTTTTTTTTTTTTTTATACATTTTGAACATGTTTCAGAAAAATGTCTGGTGTATGACATATCTTACCATTTTCCTTGATCATTGCTTATCTGTTGTACAGTGTAGCCAAACTCTTCTACCGCAAGACCTGAGAAGATTTTAGCCCCTGCAGTTCCCACATTGAAACCCTGAGTGTGAGCAATACAGAAACCTGCGGGGAAAAGTTTGACATTCTCAGCTATGATTTTAGACCCTATTTTGTTTGGAAATGTATATTCACATACAGTATATTTAATACGGTTCTAGTTCGTCAAAAAACTTTTTTGCCATGAGACATCTGACATTGGTAAGCCTTTTCTATGACCAGCAGTATGTCGGCATATTTCAAACAATACTGATAAGTCGAAGTGAGAACCCAACCCTTTTTAGACTTAACACCAAACACACCTTCACAACAAACAATGGGACTTATTATACAGATTTATTTGCATCAGCACAGATTTATCATGTACAAAAGTATATTTCTTTTTTAATAGTATAGATTCCAAGAGTGAGTGAGAAAATGAATGAATGAATAAATAAACAAATACATAAAATCGATTTTTGTTTTCATACAGAAAAATAGATAAATAGATACATTTACCTGAAAAGCAAAATTGGTTAAATTAATAGTTTAAATCTTAATTTTTCAAATTTTCAAATTGGTATTTATCAATTTAGTTAGATTTGTGATTAAAACAAAGAATTGTCATGGGTAGGGGAAAAAAAACTTAATTCAACATGCAGTATATTGTCTGAAAGTACAATTGTACAATTCATACGATTTAAATTGTATATTTTTAAGTTGATCTTGTTTAAGGAGGCTAAGATATTTTTACTGACAGTAATATATAAAACAGTTTCATTATAGATCATTACCACAACATCTTCATTTGTTGCAGCTTGAAAATATTAACATGTCTGTCCACCCAAATGTAAAAAGTCATGAAAACTATGAAGATTAATAATGTGTAAACATCATATGGTAAGCAAAACAAGTACTTACTCTGCAATAATAGCAGTAGTATCAACATTTTTTCCACTTTGTCCATTGCTGGAGAAATTGCTAAGAAAGAGTAGATGTGTGATGTCTCCAGTCCTACTGTAACTGTTATAATGAAACAACCTGAACTATCCCCATAGCTCAGAGGATATGATGTCATAGCAGCGCTCCTGTAAGATTCGTATCTTCCTTTCATGTTGACATTATGCAACATGCCTACCACAAACAATTGACCAATGACCAAATAAGGACGCTTGTGGCTTATTGTAACGGGCGTCACGCTTTTCATTTGACACTTCGTAAAAATCCAAAGGAAAAAGGGAAAGATAAAAAGAGCAGATTATAAACTACGGAGAAGCTAATAAAAGACACAATTTAGACATGAAATCATATTCGAAAACCGAGTCTTAATATATTTACAGCATGTTGAGAAATAGGCTATGCGCTGCTATTTTCCTGCGTTTCACTAGACTGGGCGAGGACAGGTGGGCGAAGGGGCGGAGTCATAGAGCTGAGGAAGCGCTGCACTGTTCATCATGAGTACTCACCATGAGTGTGCCCACTGCAGACTATGACACACACACACACACACACACACACAAACAATGATTAACCCAAGACTCCTGACGGGATTTTATCTCTCAGACTGGGATGTAATTGAGGAGTTTACCTAACTGGCATAGTTTCAAAGCAAACAGGAAATGTTTAAGCAATATCCCAGACAGCTTGCTCTATTTCTGCTGAATTCTACTATCGTCAAGACTCATGATGTAGCCTAAGCCACAACATCTGGCCAATAAAACCTGTTCATCATGAGTACTCATCATGAGTGTGCCCACTGCAGACTATGACACACACACACACACACACACACAAACAATGATTAACCCAAGACTCCTGACGGGATTTTATCTCTCAGACTGGGATGTAATTGAGGAGTTTACCTAACTGGCATAGTTTCAAAGCAAACAGGAAATGTTTAAGCAATATCCCAGACAGCTTGCTCTATTTCTGCTGAATTCTACTATCGTCAAGACTCATGATGTAGCCTAAGCCACAACATCTGGCCAATAAAACACATTTTTAAAACACGGTGTTTCAGATATTATTTAGGAAGCAAAAATATTGATGATTTAGTTTATTTGCCTGTTATCAATATCATTTCATCCATCTATCCACCTTATTTTTAAGAACGGTCATGTGCGAGGCTTCCGGTGTCGTTTGCTTCCATATATGTTATCTGTACCAAAACAGTCCATAATTCTGCTTAATTTATATTCCGAACTGTTATATTTGTTATCATTTTATTTTATTATCATCTTCATGAACACACTATTTTGTAGCGCAAATCGTTTTACTGTTTACTTTGTCATTCTTTTATAGTGGCTAAATCTTCACATTTAAATAAAATATTTTAACTGTAGCATTGCAAAATAAGATGGGTAAGCATGGTCATTCACTGCACTGATGTGGTCAAGAAACACTTACCAGTAATAAACTTTAGCTGGTTCCAGTCATCAAATTTGATTGTTATGCCAGTAGGTGGCAACAGGTGACTATCTTAAAGGGATAGTTCACCCAAAAATGAAAATTCCACTTTATTCAACAATTTCTTCTCTTCCGTGTCAGTCTTTGACGCACATTCACGACAGTACCACAATGCATAAGTGTGCATTGCTCTGCTTGTAAACAAGGCACAGCGCATCCGAGTTCTCCATCAGAACGTGGCTCCTGCGTCAGCAGCACCACATGTATGCGTCATGCGTCTTAATTTGTGTTCTAAAGATGAACGGAGGTCTTACGGGTTTGGAACGACATGAGTATTTGACTTCCTGTGGAAATGATTTGAAATGGTTCCAGCAGCAGAGCTCTGAAGCAGCGGACAGCGACGTCTTTATTTTGCGCCATTTTCAAACGTCCACAACCGGTGAATGGAGAACGCCGTGATTGGAGGTGTTTTTGTTGTGTGTGGTGTGTTTTGTGATAATGGAAATGGAATGTGTTGTGATATTTTATTCAAAAATATGAGGTATGGCTATAACCATAATCAATATACTGATCAATATGGTGATTGTTTCAATGATTGCTTCAATATTGTATGTCTTAATATAGACTGTGAGTCTTAGGTGCCCTCTAATGGGCAAGTATGGTGCTTTCCATTGGGCAGCGCCAATGAACTAGAGTGAACCAGTGAACTTTGGGTGACTTCCAAGAATATGTATACATATATATATTTACATACTGGTAAAAAAATTTATAGCCTGAATGCACTGTAAGTCACTTTGGATAAAAGCGTCTGCTAAATGCATAAATTATAATAATTATTATTAATTAATTATGTCAAGGATGGCACAAACAAGTATGATGAATGGCCATGAGGACACCTGCATTTAGGGAGAGGGTGAGACTAAGGTTGAAATGGAAAATGGTTCAAACTAGCGGGAGCCTACGATTAGAACGTAAACCAAGAGGAGTATGAATTAATTGTAGCAAAACTAGTGGAGTAAGAACAATCAGAGGCCGAATTGTAATTTTTTGGTTGAAAAGACTGATAAGAACAAGGTATAAGTATGGCTGCCTGTGTAGAGGTTAAAAAGATCAATATGATTTAAGTGTAAGTTTTCGAGTGTCCACTAGGGGGAGATTGAAGGTTGCAGGTTGTAGCTGACAGAGGTCACAGTCAATAGGGATGGGCGATACCTCTTATTTTATTTTCGATCCGATACTGATATTTTCAATCCCAGTATCATCGAGTATGAATTAATTGTAGCAAAACTAGTGAAGTAAGAACAATCAGAGGCCGAATTGTAATTTTTTGGTTGAAAAGACTGACAAGAACAAGGTATAAGTATGGCTGCCCGGACAAAGACAGATGTGGCGGCTGTCATCTCAGCTTTGTTGCTGTGTTCAAGAAAGTCTTATTTTGGCATCTGGAACTCTGCTTCTTGAACTTTGACAAATTTGAGAAGACCATTGTTTGTTCCACGACAAATGTAAACGCACAATTTACACGATTGAAAAGAGCATGGAAATCTGACTAAATCTCCTATGACAACTTGTAGTGTTACATATCATCGAGACAACAAAACGCAAAACACTGCAGACAATAGGTGAATGCCGTTATCACCGTTTTCCATGTTCGTGGAGTAAATATTTTTACATGGCTGCGTTTGACCAATCAGCGTACACTACCTCACTGGTAGTTCCTATAGAACTGTTTCAGACCCTACTCTGAAGTAGGAGCTAATTAGTTCCCCCAATGGAGTTCTTAGAACTAAACACATTCCTAGTTCCTGTGGTGTGAACACACCAAAAGTGAGAACTTCAGCCAATAGTTCTAGGAACTATGAAAAGATTCCTCCGGTGCAAAGGGGCTTTACACAACAATTGGTTCCAGTCATTAAATGTATTTGGCTGAGCATTACAGTGTTACATTTAGGGTTGGGTACCGAAACCCGGTGCCAATATGGCACTGGTACCTATGTAACCGGTATGTACTAGAACGAGTTTCTGCGCGAGGGCGCCCTCTGGCGTCCAGTATGACTGAAACAGACATTAAATGTGTTTATAGCTTTCAATAATTGCCAGTCCATCCTATTTTTTTTTTTTAAGTATCAGTTCAGGCACCAAAAAAACACAAAACACACACAAAAAAAACCCTACCAGGACTGTGTTTGCTCAGAGATATGCAGAGTTTCTGCTTTGGCTTAGTTTTGAACTGTTTACTTTGGTGGAGCAAAAATAAACTATTTTTGTTGTAATTATGCGTATACTCATTTCCTGCAGTATATCTGGGCACAGGAGCCTTTACCTAATCTGTTTCGCCAATATCCTATTATTACAGTTTTAACTCAGGGTGCTTTTGACTGAGTGAGAAAATGGATGTGTGGCATGAGAGCATGAGAAAAGTGTCAATTGGCAGCCCTGTGGTGACCGTTTCCTTGCTTCTTGGAATACCCTCAGTACTGTATAAATAAAAACACACACAAATATGTCTCTTAAAGTGTCTAAATTACAAAATAAGCATTTATTTTTTTTGACAATATGTGCAAGGCTTTTTAAATCCGTGCTGAAAAGTATGTGCAATATGACAAACCAGTGCATTACATAGAAACTTCACAGCAGAGTATCTGACAGGTGCCCAAGACCGATGGTCTTCATCTGAGAGTGAGGCTTAATTATCTTACATGTTTTCACCAAATTATTTTTAAACCGTTTTTGTGTGTCTGAAACATGAATGCAGTTGATTGTAATATTTTATACAACAGAATCATGGCATCTCATTCAACAAAAAAAGTGACTAAATGACACAAAAATATGAGAGTGGATGTTGAAGTTACAGTGCCAAATATGAGTCAGCTTTTGAACCCACACAGCAATACATTTTTTCATGCCAACTTTAAAGAACATTTTTTTCTTGTGTTGAAATGACAGTTATATAATAAGACAGGGATCCTCAAATCTGGCCCACGAGATCCACTTTCCTGCAGAGTTTAGCTCTAACCCTAATCAAACACACCTGAGCAAGCTAATCAATATCTTCAGGATCATTAGAAAATCACAGGTAGCTGAGTTTGATCAGGGTTGGAGCTAAACTCTGCAGCGCATAGGCCCTCCAGGGCAAGATTTGAGGAACCCTGTAATAAGACATATACTACACATCATAAGGCAGTACCACATGAATAAGAAACAAAGCCGAACACTTGCAGAACACCGTTCACATCTTTGCATGTATTGTTTTCTTGTTTTACAAAAAAAAAACCTCAATTGATCAGTTTTCACCATTGAATGAGTGTTCATTTAAACCACCAATTAAATAAAAAAAAAAAATAATTAAATTATATTTATGACTCATATTATAAAGCAGAAAAACAGAGTTGGGAAGCACTTTCTTTCTGTTCTTTTTCTCTGAATATTTTAAATATTCACACTTGGGGGTTAAGCTGAAGTTCTAGCATGCCACATTTATCATTTTCGGCAAAAACAGGCACATTAAAAATCAAATATGTTGAAACCGATGCCAGTCAATGGCAAATTGTGGTGCTTTGTGCTGAACAAAAGCTTGCAATGGCCTTGCAATTTGCTTATATGGTCTTTAAGGCGTTTATGAAGAAATTAGGAGAAAGGGAAAGGAAAAAAGTGGTCTAAAAAAGAAAAACCCCTGAAAAACAAACAAACAAACAAACAAAACAACAACAACTGTGGAACCAGAAACAATGTAACTACCACAAAACATTAGCTTAATGAATCATTAATTAATTACAAATGTATTCATGCTTTAATCTTGCTTTAATTCTTCTTCCCATTCAAAGACCCAGAGCATCATAAATTAAGGCACTCATACTCTATATGTATGTTTGATTGCACCATTTGCAATATCTGTAATTTAGTCTCATTTTGCATTTTGTATAATTTAACCACACTATATGTATGCATAGCAGTACATTTGTGCACTCTGTGTGTGATATTTATTGGGGTTCATAACCTACATTTTCTTTATTGTTAAAATACTCTCTTCTACTCCAAATTAATATAAAGAGTCAACTATAAGTCATTTGTAGATTAAGCACCTTAAAAGTATAAGCACCTTGTCTTTGTGGTAATCTCAAAATATTTCTCTGTTTGTTTGATCCTCCTGACAACAGCAACACTGACTTAACCAATGGTGTGATTTTAGGACGGGGCTATCGACCAATAGGAGAGCGTTTGGGAATCCTGTTTGAAAACAGTCATTATTTAGTTTGGTGCTGGCATAGAGGTGCATGAATTACACACTTTAGCTTTAACATTTCTGTTTCAGTCAAGTAATTGTTTTCCTAATATTTACATATGGCAAAAATCGAATGAGAAAGTGATTCCAGACATTCACTGCAACCCATCTGGAACACCTGAGAAATACTGCGGGCATGAAGACGCTTTCTACCTCAGAAAACAAGACAGGTATCACACTGAATACAGATGATGTAATAATTTTGATAAAGCCATTACTTTATCATTAACATGGTATTGCATACATAACTTTATATACACTTTAAAGCTTTACATTTACAGTACAGACCTTTTCCTCTTCATACTTGTAGACAAAAAGTATGAAAAACGTCAGTGCCAAAAAATTGCTTTGTGAACAAAAAAAGGAATGTGACAATATTCATAGCCCATAACACTAATCAAAACAAATGCTTTGAATTAAAAAACATCACTGTACAGCGCTCCATCAAAACAAGCTCTAAAAGTGAGTTATTGGAATAAACCTGTTGCCAATAACAGTGTATGGTTCTGATTACGGGACTGTAGATCACTGTAGATGTTACCAGGACAGGTTCCTGATCCTTGCTATGCTGATGATGAATGCCGTAGGAGGGTTACAGATGAGGGTCTGAGGTTGGTTGGTGGAATGTCGAGTTCAGACAAGATGAACCTTTGGTGCTTTGCTGTTCAAGCTTGACTCTCGTGGTTTTGCAAAATGTCCACCGATCTTGTGGCATCTCAGAGGTTCACTTGAGTTCACATTCAGTCGAATTTTGCAGTGAGCAACATGAAGATAAATCAACGTGTCAAGCAAAGCGCTGGGTTCTCTTTGGTATGCTCTACAATACACTAGTTGTGAACCCAGATGTCCTACATGACTGATCTTCATATTTCTGAATGTTCCTGGTGATTCTTCTGCTTTATGATTTCCATGACCTTGGCTAGCGGTGAAGTATGAGTTGACCTGAGGGGTGGAGGCTACAGATCCACAGGCTTCAATTAGAGTCCTTCATATCTTCCTTCATGTCCTCGACTGATTTTCTCTTGAAGAAGCCAGCCTGGAGGAGAGCATTCAACATAGTCAACATTCAGCATCACTGTGGTACTGTGAGTGTGCAGAGGAATTAACATAAGCAAATTAGAAAGCTTACCTTCCATAAAGCAAAGATGACAAGTGCCAGAATTAAAAGTCCTATTAGAATACTAAGGATTATAATCCATAGAGGGATTCCACTTCGTATGTCTTTGGTGACTTGAATCTTCACCTGCGGTAAACATATAACACTAGTCACTATTTAAAAGCTAAAATGGAGTACAAGTCCTAATTTAAAGGTGCTGTAAGAGATTTAAGCCATTTTGTTAACTGTTCAGACCAAGAATGATATAACAATAGTTAATAATTAAAAAATTAATAATTAAAACGGAACCTCTGCATGGATGAATTGTTCACAATAAGATCAGTAACATGCATTTAGAAAATAGATAATGTGAACTATCATTTCCACTTTAATAGTATGAAATAAAATATTATTTAGGGATGCAAGATACATTAGGTTTCATTTAGATTTGTTAACTGTCAATATTAGAGTTTTTTTTTGTAATTATCTGTATCCAAAGAAAATAAGTAAAAGAAATAATCTCTCAGATGGGAGCTGACTCCCACTGTTCACTTAAAGTAGCTGGCTCATCATAGAGCGACACATCAGTAATTCCTGTTTTCATAACCCAGGATGTCCTCTTGAGTTTCTATATTCTACTGGAATTGCAAAACAATCCCTTACAGCACTTTCACAGAATATATAGACTGTACCTGATGCAATGTTTAATCTTAATGGTCATGATGTTAATTTAAAGTGATAGTTCACGCAAAAATGAAAATTACCCCATGATTTACTCACCCTCAAGCCATACTAGGTGTATATGACTTTCTTCTTTCAGACGAATGCAATCAGAGTTATACTAAAAAATGCCCTGACTCTCCCAAGCTTTATAATGACAGTAAATGGGGGTCGAGATTTTGAAGCCCAAAAAATTGTATCCATCCATCATAAGAAGAATGCTCCACACGGCTTTGAGGGGTTAATAAAGGCCTTCTGAAGTGAACCGATGAGAATGTGTGAGAAAAATATCCATATTAAAAACTTTATAAACCGTAATCTCTAGCTTCCACTAGCTGTCATACGTGCGTTCATGACAGAGTGGCGTTCCAGCGGATGTCGTAGGACGTCGGCGTAGCGTAAACTCCGGTGAGAATATGCTAATCTCATGAGAACCAAGTTTTTTTCAAGCAAAAAATATCGAAATCCTCTGACATTTTTCTTTACAAATCCTCGTTTTGTACTTCTAATTTGTGACCGGTGTTTTGTTTTGCTCACTCCTCTGCACTTCGTTACTTCTCACCGGAGCTCAAGCTATGTCTACGTCATCCGCTGGAACGCCACTCTGTTGTGAACGCGAGGACAACAGTTAGCGGAAGCTAGAGATTACTGTTTATAAAGTTTTAAACATGGATATTTTTCTTACACAAATGCTTCAGAAGGCCTTTATTCACCCCTGGAGCCGTGTGGAGCAATTTTTATGATGGATGGATGCACTTTTTTGGGCTTCAAAATCACGACCTCCATTCACTGTCATTATAAAGCTTGGAAGAGCCAGGACATTTTTTTTATATAACTCCGATTTTATTCATCTGAAAGAAGAAAGCCTTATACACATAGGATGGCTTAAGGGTGAGTAAATCGTGGTATTTTTTTTTTAATTTTGTGAAAAAAAAAAATATATATATCCCTTTAAGGTTGTTTGAATTGCTGCTTATATTTATATTAGTGCAAAATCCAGGGCGCGTTCGTTTTCATACCTCTCTGATCTTGACGTTGTCATTTAACACAAACAGGCCCGTGTCCTTGCTCTCCAGCTTGGCATCGACAGCCATGTGAATGTTGGAAAATTCTCCCTATAGATGAATTATTACTATTACTACAGCATACTGACAGATCACACGCAGCAGAACTGTGAAAGTAAATGAGAAGATGAAGGGCGTACTTTGATGAAGGTGGGTCGCCACACTCTGAAAGTGGTGTTGATCTGATTGAAGTCTCCAGGTGGGATGGAGCAGCTAAACGACTCACAGGGATTTCCTTCTTCTTTGCAACTCTGAAAGAACGAAAAATGATACGAGAAAAACACTTACCATCAGATATCCATTTCACATATTCATGAGAAAAGCCCTGCTTACTCACCAAAAGATATACACTCAAGGTCTCTTTTTTAGGATTCACTGTATAAGGCTTGTCAGGCTTGATGCCTAAAGGGTTAATCAGTCTGCTGGCATCACAGCTAATGCCCTGTGAGAATGAAATGAGGCAGTTGAGATATTTCTGAGCAAGTCACGTACTGTAGTCAGCGCCACAAATAGCTTTAAGGAATCAGAGCACCTACCGTTGTGTAGCTGACATCTGTCAAGTACAGCAGAAAGTTTTTGACAGACGTTTGATATGGAAACATTATCTTGAGCAGCAGTGGAGGACTCTGCATTTCAGGATCCCTCTCAATCTGTTGAGCACAAAGGGAAATCAATCAGAAATTGATCATCAACAGAGCATTCACACTCAAACCAGTTTAAGTGAATCTGGATCATAACAACTCCCAATGACAATCTGACATTGGCATCAGACTCCATTTGACTCCAAGATGACTCCTCAGCCATGCAGTATCTTAGTTTAGTCATTTTTACCATTTTAACTGCTATGACATAGACATAGTTCTCTTTAAAAGTTCCTAATTTTGTTCACATGATGCCCTGAAAGAAGTGATTCAAACTCCAGATTGACGTTTTGAGTCTTACCGTGTAGCTGATTTTCACCTCATCCCCGATCACACTAGTGTGGTTGAAAACGCTGGGTATCGTCTCCTTCTCTTTAAATATGATGTGGTCCTGCTTCATATACTTGTTTCTAAGATAAAAACGTATTTATACTCTGACCAGCAGTCCTGGTGTATATATCATTTGAACATTTAATTACATTTCACTATGCAAATTACTTTATATATGTTAAATATAGAGTACATTTTAGATATATTAGACTCTTAAAAATAATGGTGCTTCACGATGCCATAGAAGAATCTTTTTTTGTCTAAATGGTTCCATAAAGAACCTTTAACATCTGAAGAACCTTTCTGTTTCACAAAAGGTTCTTTGTGGCGAAAGAAGGTTCTCCAGATTATAAAAAGGGAAGAAAGAGATGGTTCTTTAAAGAACATTTTGACTCAACGGTTCTTTGTGGAACCAAAAATGGTTCTTCTATGACATCGCTTGAAGAACCTTTTAAGCACCTTTATTTTTAAGAGTGTACAGAATGAAATGGCAAACTGAATAAATCTCATCTGTCAATGCATTAACATTACTGCTTAGTTCAGTTCTGCTCAGATGCTTATTTTGGCAAAGTTGATTGGTTGGTTTAAAAAGCCACTTACACAGTGAATCTCAGGTTGGCTTCGTGCTGCACAGGGATGATGATGCTCACAAAGTTGTCTTTCAAGTCTGAATCCGACTCCTCACTATCACTGCAGTCAAAATAATAATTATATATCAAAATACTGTGCCCCTATTCTATGGAAACTTGTTTCGGCCACTGAATAAAAAAAACAAAAAAGGTAATTGCAACTTTTTATCTCAGAATTCTGACTATACATCTTGCAGTTGACTTTTTTGTATCACAATTGTGAGATTGTGCATGTCAGAATTGTGTGATATACAGTAAAATCGCAATTGTGTGTTATAAAGTCAGAACTGCAAGATGCAAACAATTGTAAGAAAATAGTTATTTCCTCTGAATTGGACTTTGTAACTTGAAATTGTGAATTTATATCTTTTTTTATCATTCTGAAGTCAGAACTGCGAGATGTATTTTCGCAAATGTGAGAGAAAAATTCAGAATTACAAGAAAAAAGTCAGAACTGTGAGTTTATAGCTTGAAATTCTGACTTATTTTTTGCAATTGAGTTCATATGCAATTCTGAGGAAAAAAAGTCAGAACTGCGACATAAAAAGTCACAATTATCTTTTTTATTTTTGGTGGAAATGGGCTTCCATATTATTCTCTGTTTAATTGAGTCAAACACAGTAAAAAGTGGATTTAATTAGTGAGTAGTCATGGGCGTAATTCTTACGTGGTTGCAGTAACATTGATCACAATGTCCTTACGAATATGAAAGGGATTGGGCTCGAACTGGATTTTGAAGCTTTCCTGTTGGATTGACATGATAAGAGTGTAAACAGAACGAGATATAATAATGCACATTATTTGATTATGTTAATTTAATAGTAAGAGGCAAATCTCACCTTTTTGTCAGTTTTAAGAAAAGGATATCCAACTGCACATACTATTCTGGTATGATTCGTTTCACAGTCTTTATCTTTGGGCTGCAAAAAAGTGACAACAGATATTAACTGTTTTTGAAAATAGCAATGACTTTTTCCTCATTTTGAATGTATTTGTCGCTGATTTGTTCCATCTAAAAGTTTTTCTTGCCACATTACAGATGACAAATCCTACCTCAACTTTCACATAGTTGATATTTTCCGTGTGGCTCAGTGTAACCTTAGTATTGTAAGCATTGTCTCCGCTGTTGTGGATGTCGATGTTGACATAAAACTTCTCCTGGTTGCTTTTTATGAGAAGTCTATAGAAATACATGGAGATGGACAAAGTCAATTTGCATCTAGTGCTCTCGTTCGCTTCTATTATCTTGTTGTAATGTCTTGCAGACAAATCTGAGGTTGATGACTTTGACAGAACAACGTGTGCTGAACCTATTCTCTCAAAAGTCAACAGAAGGGGGCAGCAGACAACAGGAAATGACAAAAATACATGGGCATAAACAAGAAATCATGTACTATACGAATAACACAGCCACTTCAGATCATGCCATAATTATCTGAATTGTCATTTTACATATACTGTATAATAATATCAAGGAATGAAGCAGAAAGGCACAAATAGGACGATTTAACTGACCTCATATTAAAAGCGATTAATAATACCTTGAGATGTTTGCAGTGGCTTTAAGGTGTAGATTAGCAACACACTTGTCGTTATTCCCGCAGTCCACTAATGCAATCTAGAGCAAAGAAAATACAAAGAAACGTAATAACGGATGATTTATTTTGACGTGCTCGAATGGTGGTAAAAACAAACTTCAAAAGCATCTTCATCCCTTTAAGTTTGCCAAACACTGTTAGTCTGAAACAGTATCAGTATCTGTAACAGTATCAGTATCTGCTGTACAGAATCAGCTTTTGTTTTGCACCCTTTCCCAACAATGTAATTTAATTGCAACAAGCATTAAGCCAAATGTTTCCCACAAATATTTGTGTCAGGAATTGTTTTCCTGCTCCAATGCTTTAGAAGACATGAACAACAGAACTCGAGGGAGTAGCAGAGGCAAACACTCAGTGAAGTTTCCAGGAAAATGTGTTCTTCCTCCTGATAACCTTATCTCGTGAGCTTGTAAAGCTGTCTCCTTGGGTTTATGTGTGTGTGTGTGTGTGTGTGTGTGTGTGTGTGTGTACTTGTTTATGCTACATTGTGGGGACCAGCCTGCAGTCCCCACGAGGGAAAAAAATATTAAAAATAGTAAACGATGTTTATCTGAAAGTGTAACAATGCAAACAGGTTTTCTGTAAGGGGCAGGTTTAGGGTTGGGTTAGGGGATAGAAAATATAATTTGGTCAGTATAAAAACAATAGAAGCCTATGGAAAGTCCCCACAATTTACAGAAACAAACATGAGTGTGTGTGTGTGTGTGAACACAATGAGTTATATAAGAAACCTCCAGTTCTGGATGGACTGGGAGTAAAATCAGGACTCATTCCAGCCATAATCCTCTACTTTATGTATCACTTATTTTTCCCCTTTATGTCTATAGCGCTTTGTACTATACAGATTGTTTCAAAACATTGATAAACATGAAAAAAATGATTCGAATGATGCAACAGAATTTAATTCTGCTGTAAAGCAGTTCTAAAAGGACAAGGATAAATAGTCGCTATTCAGTTGAAATCAGCTCATCGCTGATTCAGTTCAGTTAAATAACTGTGTAAAGTCAATTAATGTGTAAAGTCCATGCATATAATACAAATATCACCTGCTGTATTGTCTAATTCAGGGGTTTGATGATTAAATATTTAACACAATTATTTATTTATGTAGTTATTTATTTTAAATTTGAATTCACAAAACTGGTTTTTGCTTTCTAAAAACTGGTCAAAATTCATGAGATTAATAATGATTTATTGTATTTAGCACAATATTTTTGTATTGTGAGTATTTCAACATTCATCTGACATATATTATTATTTATTTTAAAACGTAATTTGCAAACAACAGTAATATCATGCTTGACATTTTGGAAATATCTTGTGAAAAAATATTTAGGTCTTTTCTATATTGAATGTTTTGTTATTATACATTTTAGATATATTATTTAATTTGTAAACAACATATCTTGATAATATCATGTTTGATATTTTTGAAATACTTTGTGAAAAAATATTTGAGTATTTCTATATTAAACTCAAATGTTATTATACATTTTAAATATATTACTTAATTTGTAAAAAAAAACTAAAAACAAAAAAAACATGCTGTCTTTCTTTATAATATCATGTTTGTTATTTTAGAAATATTTTGTGGAAAGTATTTGAGTATTTCTATATTCATCTCACATTATTATACATTTTAAATTCATTATTTAATGTTGTTTTTATAATATCATGCTTGACATTTTTGAAATATTTTATGATGAGTATGAGTATTTATAAATTCCTCTCATGTTATTATACATTAAAAATAATATAATAATATAACATATTATATATAAAAAATATTTAATTTGTAAACAACGTTGTCTTTATAATATAATACTTGATATTTTCTCATCAAAAAGTCAGCACAACTAAATAACAAATTACATTTTAAAAATGAAAAACGATCTGTGTAAGTAATCAAAACTCACAAGGAAATTGTTCAGATTCATTCAAATCTGAATAATTATACTTCACCTTTCATGAGCAAAAAAAAAGTGAGCATGTCTTTTCATATTTATGTTGCAAGAAAATGTACATTTAAATGAATAAAGTCATCATGCCCAACTAGTCGTCTTGACATTACTTCTGCCAGTCCATCCCTGCTTCAGCTAAATAATCTCATTATAACTGCGTGTGAGAGAGCAGCTCAGCATGGAGAAAGTCTCCCAGCGCTTGTAAAATTAGAGAGACTTCATTAGCCTAACGTACAGCTGCCGCCCGCATTCACTCCTTCTTTAATGAGTGTTATTACTGCAGCAGTGACCCACACATATAAACCTCCGGCTCTGATAGAGGAAGAGAGCATGAGATCTTACAGTCTTGTTGAGTGACGTCGGTAATTCCCCGTCTAGAACTGGACCCGAGTCTTCATCCATTAAACCGAATTCCAGCGTGACCATAATGGGGTCTCTGAAATCCAGTTTATCCTGTGGGGGATAATAAAAGATGTTGCAAATTTTTTTAAGCTTAACGTCTGTCTAGCAACTCAGCAATAAACAGACTGAAAAGCTACAGAAATGGTATCAGATTCATTCTGTCGCTAGCAGCTGCCATTATAAACTATATATTATTGGCTTAAGTCATATTCTCATATTGATCGTGCAGTATTGCAGCCGTCCATCATTGACACAAGGGGGCATCACTTCTTTTGCTCAGTTTGCTCACAGACTGCATACTTCCTCTGGATCTCCGAGGGCAAGTATGCAGTGAAGCAGGACGTGCTGCAGTCTCTCAATGGAGGCTGGGATGATTTTTCTGGCCTCGGGCCTTTGATCAGAGAACCTCTGGCTTTTATTAAACTCAAGTCGTCTGGTTTCAAACGCTTAGTTTTATGCTCTTTATCTACTGAGAGATGTTAAACGTAACATTATCTAGATCAGAGGCAAAAACAATAGACAGTTAATGGTTTCGGAGAAGAGGAGGGACTGGTTTTATAAGAAGCTCATCTGGAGGGAGTGTACAGTCTCCATTACAAGCTACTACTTTACATTTATAGATTTGGCAGACACTTTTATCCAAAGCAACATATATTACATGCACCGACAGATTTTCTCATCACTATGCTTTAAAATATATTTTTAAGGTCAATTTGATAGATGATAAATAAACTTTTACAGACAAACATAACATTTTTTTTTAAATATATATATATTTTTTTAAATTAAAAAAAATTGTTTTTACAGATTTTCATAAATATTATTTATTTTCGGTTGTACCACATGACACGTGTAGCCTTGTCATAAAACGGTCAAATCGTCTGACACTTTAAGAGACTTATTGACCTATGATATAATTTCCTGTTTTGTGTTTTCCCTGCATATTTCTGCATGTTAATAGTTAATATTTCTGATATTTAATCAAAACTGCTTCAAGAAACAGTAAGAATTATTATTGTTAACAAAAACTAAAAACCTTTAGTTTATTGTTAACAAAAACTAAAAACTAAAGAACCTTTTCATTATTTGAAATAAAACAAGCATTAAATGAAATTAAAAAAATAAAAATAAATTTTTTTTAAACTTATTTTATTAACTAGCTGACAAGACAACAATTTCAGTTAAATTGAATTAATAAAATAACTGCAATTTAAATATATTTATATATAATTATATTATAAATGTAAATAAATATTATAAACGAAAACTAAAACTATATAGCCATTTAAAAAAAAATACAAAAAAGATAACAAAATTACTAAAATTAAATAAAAAATACAAAAGTTTAAAGTAACAACTTATTACTAAAATTAAATTAAAAATACAAAAGTTTAAAGTAACAACTTATTCAAAATATGAATAGAAACTATAATAGTATATCAATGATACTAAAACAACACTGATACTTCATAAGGTGTTCTTTTCAAGAATTTAATGAGGCGTATTTCTTCATTATAATATCAGGACGGTTGCACCACCCTGACATTTTTGCCTTTAGGCCCCCTAAACATATCAAAATTAATTTCAATTCAGAAATTCACACATATATTTTCATCACAGAAGAGGTGAATCCAAGTAAATATATGTATTAATATAATTTTTAATGAATGAACAACTAATAAAACTAAAAACATCTTAATTCTAGAAGAGTTATTGCCTTGTTTGCTTGTCTTTAAGGCTATGTATGTCATCCAAAAAAGGAGCAACATCATGTTTTTTATACACTAAACTGTTACTTGTTCTAAAACGTAGCTTGTTGCTGGAGAACTCTAGTAGCGTTTCTTCTTTATATACACACCGTACACACAACTGAACACGAAGAAGCTAAAAATCACGTGACAGAAGTTTGCGCGGCCCTCTTGTGTATAAGACTGGTTTACTTGCCGATGTGTAGAAGGTGTGCTCTCTGCAAAGCCTGTCCACGATGGACTCGTTCTTCAGCAGCCTCCTGTTGTCCGTTTCGTTAAACCGTCCTCTAGCAATCGCTCTCAGCGAGTCAAGAGTCAAACTGTACCTGATGACTGGAGCAAAACACCATTCGAAAACGCAGAATTGGAAAGATTTGACTGACAAAACATAAAGAAAGCGCATCACTTCCTCACCCGTTCCTGTGTTTGTGTCTTTGTCAGACTTGATTCGATATTTGAAGCACACTTTGGTCTTCACACATACTGTGGTCCTCCCTTGAACCTGACAGGTCTGCTGCAGATTGATCTTGCTAGGGTCGAAGGTCATCTCGGCAAGAAGCTCTGCGACATCCCGAGACCTGGATTCAACAAATACAACAAGATGTTTACTTGAACGGATCCGCATTTGGAGGATTAATAGGTGTCTCGTTTCGCTCTGTGCAACAACAGCTGGTTCGTAGATCATAGATTGAGTTCAGGCTAACGAAACACTTCAGATGGCCTCCAGAAATACAATATGTGGTCAATTACAGGCAAATTGAGAGCTCCTAAAAGGCTGGGTGGTGCAGTTTGGGGAGTGAAGATGGCAGAGGTCACTAGACTCCATGGCTTTGCTCTACAGTCGCAGGGTTTCGGCGTTTAGGGGTCATTTTCTGGAATCTGTGATCTCTACAGGGGATCTAAGAGAGGAAATGCAGCCAAGCGTTTATTTGGTGGTTGGAGGCACTCTCACACAGTTTCAGAGGCCAGCAGAAATGGGTCGTAGCGGAGGGACGTAACCCCTGACGGACAAGCCTCTGCGATGTGGGATGTTTAGGCTCGGGTCCAAATTCGAGACAGCTGCTGCGGGTGGGAACGAGGAAGCTGGACGTCCAGAGGGTAGTGGGTTCAAGTTACACACCCATGATTTTATTTAAGCCCTGGACATTAGTGGGAATTTGAAATGTTGTACTACAGGATAGATTGAGAGGAATAAATTCAATGAAAGTTCACCAGAAAAGCGCGGCTCCTCCTATTCCTCCGATGGTGACGTCAATGATGCCGTCATCATTCAAATCCATGATGCCGTGAATCGATTGGCCGAAGAACTTCATGCTCTCTCCGTCTCCTCCAGCAGCAATACGCTAAACACAGACATATACAGGTCATATATAACACGGCTAATTCCTGTAGGAGCTTATGAATGTAGAGCAGGGCAGCAACACTGGAGGAGGTCATTTACGGTCTGATTTTTAAACAAAAAATGTGTGAAAATAACAAACTGCAATATAACTTATTAACATGTAAGTTTGCATAAATATAATAAATACTGCATTCTATAAATTAAACAAAATACCATACTTATTTAGTTATATTATTAATATCACATATTTTATTAATATATAATGTAATATTGCATTATAGGCATTAAACAAAAAGGTGATATTTATTATAGTATTTGAAAGTTTATATAAATAAAATAAATACTACATTATATGAATAAGGTAGGAATACAACATTTATTTTATTAATGAAGCATATATTAATATATTATATATTGCATTATAGGCATTAAACATGACCACAACTATTATTATACTATTATACTATTTATATACATACAAAAATAAATACTTCATTATATGAATTAAGAAATACAATATTTACTAAAGTTTAAAATAAATAAATAAATATTGCATTATAAGCATTAACCAAGAATACAACGTTTATAATTATATTACAGTTTATATATATATATATATATATATATAAAAAAAAAAAAATTAAAATATATAGAAATACAATATTATTTTATTAAGAAGTTTATATTAATATAATAAATATTCCACTATACAGTATGCACTAAACAAAAGCACATTATTATTATTAATATTATTATTATTATTAACTAATTGCATGCATATTACTAGCATATTGGCTGTTTATTAGTACTTATAAAGCACATATTAATGTCTTATCCTGTATGACCATATTGTAGATCCCTTAATCCACCCCATACTGTACAGTACCTAAACTTAACAGCTACCTTACTAACCATTATTAAGCAGCAAATTAGGAGTTTATTGAGGCAAAAGTCGTAGTTAATAGTTAGTTAATAGTGTGAGAATTGGTCCCCAAACTACAGTGTGACCATTGCTATTGTTATTTTTACTTTTATAATAAACATTTATGTTAATATAAAAATTAAATATCTAGTCCAGATAAAGGTAAATGGCTCAGTTCAGCTAAATGTTTTACTGTCCAGCATCCCTGTGACCCTACATAGGATACATAAGTATTTGGAGAGTGGATAAATGGATGAACAAGTATATGAATCTGTACATATATTTTAATGTCTAATTATCACAAATACACTGTAAGCATTAGGCTAAACTAGGGGTGCAACGGATCGTAGATGATCCGTAAACACAGTCTTAAGTTAACGTAAACAGCTGAGAAAGAAACCGGATGTGTGTCAGTATTAGGTCCATGCATTTTGGTCTTAAAGAGACAGCAGCCAATAAATACCTGTTTCTGTCTGCTAATCAAACACCACAGCTCTAACAAAGATGAATCTGTATTTAACTTGTGCAGTGAGCACTATTGTGTTATTTTACACTTAATTCTTACATTTCTGCATCTGAATGCTACTGTTACTGACTTTATTTATAACTGTGTTTTGTTGTATTTCTATGCTTGTAATTTGTGTAATTGTTCTTGTTTTATTACTAACTTTATTATTTAAGCTAGTAGTTTTTGCTGTGGTATAGAAGTACTTAAAGTAAGCTTTCACCAAATTTTTTTATTTATTTTTTGATGATCCGAAAAATGATCCGATCTGTGACTCAAAATCCGTAATATGATCCGAACCGTGAGTTTTGTGATCCGTTGCACCTCTAGGCTAAACACATGAATATAGGCGCATTTCCATTACAGATTTACGCAAAACTTTGGCGATATTTTATAAATGTCGATAAAAAAGTATTGCGAAATGACGGCGCTTCCATTAACTGATGTTATGCGACTAAAACTTAATTTTCTCCTCTCGCGATAAGTCATGGCAATGGATTTTGATGGGATTTTGACGGATTTTGGCTACACCAGCCATTATATTTAATCGAAGGAGGCGTATGCGTGAATCTTGACAGAAGCAGCATGGAGAGCAGCTTCTGGGACGTGCCGTGGCGCGACTGGTAACACAAGTGTTGACTAGAGTGGCCGCGATCAGCTCCGGTGGCCATGTTGGAGCCGAAACCCGCCCCTTATACTTGAGAGCAGCCACATATGAAGTGTTTCTTGGAGGTTGTAGTACATTGAGGAATGATCATATGCAGGGATTGAAATTAACTTTTTCACTCACCAGTCACCAGCCATACTAAATTGTTAAGTTACCGGCCATTCATAACTTCTACTAGCCAAAGAAAAAAAAGAAAAAAGAAAAACAACAGCTTGAGGCTGTCTACACTGGGCGTGACAAAGCGACCATGCAAATACATTCACAAATATGTGTATGACACTGTGCACTTTACATGCACTATACATTATTAAGATCACAGATACAGAACAACAACACCCGGACTCTGTTATAATCATTCTCGGGGAATTTAATAAAGCAAACCTCACACACGAACTGCCAAAATTCAAACAACACATTACATGCCCACACCAGAGACAAAAAAAATTTGGACCC
>NW_015539915.1:902137-922274 GCF_001515605.1 Sinocyclocheilus anshuiensis
CCCGCTCTTCTTTTTCTGTGTGTTACTTTTCTATTTAGTTCATTTATTTACTGACAAATACAATTTTAAAAAACCTCTCTCTTCACTATTATGGCTGAAACAGGGTCAGCTGACAGTAGGCGTGTTTCCATTGCAGATTTGCGCAAAACTTTGGCGATATTTTAAAAAAAGTTATCAACTAAAACGTAATTTTTTCCTCTCGCGATAAGTCATGGCAATGGATTTTGATGGGATTTTGACGGATTTTGGCTACCCCAGCCATTATATTTAATCGAAGGAGGCGTATGCGTGAATCTTGACAGAAGCAGCATGGAGAGCAGCTTCTGGGACGTGCCGTGGCGCGACTGGTAACACAAGTGTTGACTAGAGTGGCCGCGATCAGCTCCGGTGGCCATGTTGGAGCCGTAACGCGCCGCAGACGTGTGCAGTGTAAATAGTCTAATCATTAATGGCAGGGAAAGCCCCTTATACTTGAGAGCAGCCACATATGAAGTGTTTCTTGGAGGTTGTAGTACATTGAAGAATGATCATAAGACTTTTTACATACGCCATGTGACCTGTAAATACGAAAAAAAAAAGAAAAGCGTGGTGTCAGAGTAAGAACAACATCCCCTATTTTGAGACCAGTGCCAAAGAAGCCATTAACGTGGAGCAGGCCTTCCAAACTATCGCTCGCAATGCACTTAAACAGGTACTGGAAGTTGTGTATACCTGTCTTCAGATCAATTTCAGAAATACGATTCAACAAAATCTAATTGTTCCATATATCTCACTTTCAGCAAGATCCTGTTTGATATCAGATGAAAAAAGACAATAATCAGTAATCTATCACCTTGTTAAAAAGATGAAAATTGTGTATTGAAACAATTTACTCCCCAAAGCTATGACTTTGTTCCATAGAACAAAAAAGGAGACGTTTAGCAGAATGTTCACGCTGCTCTTTTCAATACAAAAAGCTCCATACAAGTAGCTTGTACAACTTGTGCTACATTCCAAATCTTCTCCAATCAAAAATTAGTCAAAATCGTATATTGGCAATAGTATAAGTGACGTAAGAAGCACAGCTCACACAGAAGTCACTTTCAAACCAAGCAGCTTTCTTCTGGTTAATTCGATGAATCCATGTGACAAGTGTGAACCCGTTGCGAAATCTGCATGAGGAAATCATTCGCCCTCAAAGCAAAAATTCGCCAAACAGCGGTACGCTACTAAGTTTTTCACTATAATTATTGCCCTCTGCCATATTCTGATATGCTGTATGAAATGAATTTAACGTCCGTGATGTTGGACATTCTGAAATGCGAATGAGATTTTAATATTAGACTTAAATATTGCTGTTTTTGTCTCACAAAGCTATTTTATGACACCGGAAGAAATGGAATATAGTAACTTAATAATATGTAACTACTAGTAATATGTAAATCAGTCATATGAACTTTTTTTCTGGCACTTGTCGTTTCTTGGCTCTTTCAAGCTGCAGCTTTCATTGTATGGAGAAGTGTAGCATGAACATTCTACAAACTTTCTCCTTTTTTTGTTTTACGCAAGAAAAAAAAAAAGTAATTCAATTTTTGAATGGCATGGGTGTAGGGGTGTGCGATATTGACCAAAAATAATATCTCAATATTTTCTGGGATTTTATCGATAAAGATAATTAGACAATATTTTTCTGAGTGTGTTATTGTGCTGATATCTTAAGGACTACCGTGGACAGCTGGCTCCTAAAGTTTTTGTTATTCTTCATTATTCTGTGTGGTGATCAGTTCACAGCAGTGATATTAATCTTTTCCAATAAGTTTAAATTGATTTGCACCTTTTATGGGCATTTTTACCTTTATAAAGCCATTTTTTTCTAAAAGTGTGCATCATCTTTTGAGTCAAATTCTTACATTTAATCAGTCAATTATAATAATAATACATTTAGGCTGTTACTAAACAAATGAAATCAGTATCAATAAAATTCATCTTTGCAGAAGTGGCATTTAGATGTATTTACACAATGCAGCTCAGAGGGACAAGGAATGCTTTAACCTGCAGTTACAAATGCATAAATAATGTTTCGATATTTAAACATGAAATGTTGAATACTGATATTTGAAATTATTAAAAAAAATGAAAAGATACTTTAAATGTGAAATTAAAACCGCCAGTTGGTGGCAGCAAGTCACTGTTAATAAGTGAGTCATTGCGATTGAACCGAATCATTTAAACGGTTGATTCATTCAGGAACAAAACAACATCATGTTGCTCAGAGACGCAAAACAGTGCTGTGGCTGTGTTTGCAATGTTTTTTGTTGGCGAAATAGCGCAGAAATAGCACAAAAACAGCCAATATGGTGTTTAAAACATAAGTCTCTTGATATTAACTTATTGTTTATTGAACTGTTGTATAAAATCAATATCACATTTGTAACCATGCTGATTTTTGATAAAAAACGGAGCTATTCGTGTGATATTGATTAACTATATGAATTGATATAAATATATACATTTTCTGCCCCCTTGTCTTGAATTATGTGATCATTCTTAATGCATACTGTGTTGGTCTAACCAGACTTCATCACGTCGCGTATGCGTGCCTCTGTTTGTTTAGTTTTTGAAATATACTCGATAATGTGATGTCTCACGAGTTCAGTATTTGTGCTAAACCTGCGCAGATTTGGCTTGCATGAACTTCCCCCAAGAAATTAATGAGTGAACATAACTTACGAAAAGTAACCCGCCAAATTGGCTAGTCATTTGAGAGCGTTACCCGCCACAGCTGATTTTTACCCGCATTTGGCGGTTGTTAATTTCAAAACCTGATCATATGGCTTTTTACGAATGCCATGTGACCTGTTAATGCGGAAAAAACGTTTCCATTGCAGTTTTGCGAAATATTCCTTTTTCGAATTGCCTGAAAAACCACCTCATGCGAGTGTAAAAACTTTTTTGCGATATATGGGCATTTTTGCGAAATTGATGCATTTCCATTAGGCGTATTTTCAATTCGCAATTTAAATTTGCGCAATTTGAAGGGTAATGGAAATGCGCCTTTACACTTTAGCACAAGTAAGTTTTTAACATCCAGTGTTAATTAGCCACTTAAATACAAACGCAGCTTATGTTACTGTTTGCATGTTTTAAACAGGGATCCTTTCTCCCCACCAAGGGGTCTTTGAAGACCACTTGATGCTATGCTTAGAAGATTCTTTACCTGTACATACTTCTCCTTTATTGATTTCTGAGAGCCGTGGTAAATATACACCGCCCCTCTGTGGTCGTTCTCCAGAGGTGATCCGATCACTATGTCACTGAAGCCGTCCAGGTTGAGGTCAGGGACGGCAGCGATGGCGGTACCGAAGCGTGCGCCGCAGGGCTCGTTCTTACTGACGCTCTTACAGTTGCTCTGGGAGTGAGCCGTACAGCAGGTCTGATTCACTGGCTTCAGCATCATCTCGTGTTCAAACAGCCCGTCCTGAGGAGTAACAACCAGACACAAGACTGGAAATCTCAGTGTGGCCAGCCAGTCATTAGCTTCCGTCCAAAGTTATGCGGAAAATCCGAATAAACCATTTCCATCCCATGCGTTTTAAGAGAACAAAACTGTCACCTCCAACTGGCGCAAAGTAATAATAATAAAAATGAAAGTTGCTGCAACTGGGGAAGCCTCTGGTTCTTTTCTCCTATGTAATAAATGAGTTATGCCTCAGAGCTCAAACCAAGAAGCTTACTGTTGATCAATATGACAAATTTGTTCGACCAACTTCCGCACAGAGAACTTAATCACCTCTTGCGAAACTCCCAATTGACCCTTCGCAAAGACTCGCCCCTTTTAGTTACTGTTGCGATGTCTGACTAAACATGCCACTCTCACACTACTCAACACGTTCTCACGCAGTGGAAAATACATCGCGGAGCAAAGAGGAAACTGAAAACACGCAGAGCAGGTTACTTCTGGTATGAAACAGTCTCAGATTTCAAATTTTGTAATTTTGTAAGAAATTCAAACAATTGATGCTGTTTTGTGGCTCTTTAATGTGTCGTGACAGATCGCTATAGCCTCAGTTCAAGCGGCACGTGAACCGATCATCTCTTCCTCTTTACTAGTTATAGCACGAAATAAACATGAATGAACATCAGAGGGTATCTTGTTTCAACTGCATGAAGAAAGACGTCACTACACACTATCTTCAAGTTCGAGTCCACCGATGTTAATCTAATCTCCTGTCTGGTTTGTTTGTCGAACAAAACGGCAGATTTGGTGTTGTGATTGGTCAGATCACCTGTCAATCAAACTCCCTGCGAAGCTTTCTATTGAAATGACTGGATTTACACCATGTTACACCATGGGATTGGGTGAAAATTTACAAAACCCATAAAATGACAAAAACCCTAAAAAGACTTTTGCAACTTTTTTTGAGAAAAGATGAAACTGTTTTAAAAATGGATAAACCAATGGAGTTAAACAGGAAAGAAAAGACTTATCACAAATCATTATATGCAAATAAGCAAGAAAAAAAGACCAACTGATATGCAAATTTTACAATTGTTGGTTTGATTTCTTGAACATTCTTCTTGGGAAACACTGTAAGAAGGTCAAAGACTTTTAAGAGGTTTTAAGAGTTGAATTTATGTCTAGAGATTGTGATTTGATTTGAAAATCATGGAGAAAAAACATGAACAATATGTGCAATCAATACAGTTCTGCCTTGTAAATGCAAATGCTTCACGAAGAAACACTGACCAATGGATAAAACCTCAAAACCGATGGAAATCGCTCCATTTAAGCCACTATTTGGAAGCTGTTGAAAGCAGGTGCTCCACAGAGGCTGGTATTTTGCTGGAGATATTACAGTTTCATTAGATTTCCATTCCCATGATGCCAAGCTCCTACCCGTGCTCTCATTCCAACCCTTCCCCTGCTCTGGGAGCACTTATCTCAGGCTGAACACCAACACAACACACACTCACTCCCTGAGGACAGATCCAGATTTACTGCTCCCACATGCTCTCGGCGTGGAATGGAGGTACTACACTCCCCTACACGTGTTTTCAATATGTGGAATGAGGCATATCACACACAGATTAAAGACACATACACACCTCATTGAGTCTGTAGACGTAGACTTGACCTTGTTCGTCCCTCTCTGGACCCATATACATGGGAGCTCCTACCAGAAGGATGTCAGTGTAACTGTCACGGTCGATGTCATGCGTCTGGAGAACACTGCCGAAATAGGAGCCAATCTAAGAAGAACATGACACACTTCATAAATACCACTGAAAATGAAACTTCAATGGAAACATGCAGTAATGAAAATCTATTAAGAATAATGGTAATGAAAAAACATTCAAAAGTAAAAATTACAGTAATAACACTACAGTAGTGACGATTTGGGAAGGAAATATGCTTAATAGTCATGAAAATAAGTAAAACAAATTATATATATACACACACACACACACACATATATATATATATATATATATATATATATATAATATATATATATAAAATAATATAAATAATATAATAAAATAATAAATTAATATAATACAAAACAATATATATTTCTAAAGTACATTATTCATATTAAAATATATAATTTATGTATATACAAGAATTAATATAATTTATTTTCTTTTGAATTTGGTGTGGAATGTGATCTGAACATGAACAAATTTCATTTTATATATATTTACTTTAAAAATGTAATTCTTTAAATAGTTTCTTTTGATTTTTGGGGTGAAATATGATCTGTTTTTGCGAGATCCACCCGAAATTGTTTGAGGTTGTGGTTATGAAGCTACCTGCTCTCCTTTCAGCGTCTGTGTTATGGTGACATTTTCTCCGTCGAAGCGGTACACCGTGACCCGGCCGCTGTGGTTAAAGCGTGGTGCACCTGTGATGTACAGCACCCCATGGGGTGTGTGCGCCGACTGCACGTCATAACCTGCAAGCAAAACCACACTGCAACCTTTACCACCACACAACTAACCCAACCTCACAGTCATTTACAGCAGTCTGCACGCTTAATACGAAACAGCTGGGGCCCAAATCATAAACGGTTTCATTACAGCAGACACAGACATTGTTGGGAATAATGCTAGAATAAACCAGCTTGACTGATTATAAATCTTTTTCCGTAAATCAGGATTTGTAAAACAGTGCTTCCGCGCAGCTTGTTCTCCAAACACGTTTATCAGGCAGAGTCATTTCAACTAACTGCTTCTGTTTCTGGAGCAACAGCCTTAAAAGGGGTTGTGTGGAGAGTGTGAGTGTTTGCACTTGGACTGTGAGTGTTTATGGGACGGCAGAAGATCGTGACAATGTGTTTAGACTACAAGCACCATACTGTCCTCTGTTGTGAGCTTCCTTGTCTCTCCGAGGAGAATATTATGAAGGAAATAAAATTCCTGATATGTATATGCAGCATTTTTATTGTTGATTATTTGGTACCCAAAAGTATAATCATTCAAGGCCTTGGCTTATTGTCTTTGTAGTCTTCTAGGCCTTAACTAGGCTTGAAGTTAGAGGTATAGGTAGTTGCTAAAGCTGTTGTTGCAATGGATGGGACAGAAACTCATGTAGGTGAGTTCAAAACTGATACTTTTAATATTTGCTGATTCCATCCATCATTTTCTGTCCACTCTCTACTATTACTATAAATAAAAGTCAATGTAAATGTCATTTGTAGTCCTCACCTATGTATCCCGTCATGCCTTCGTATCTCTGCTCTGCAGGGTCGTGGAAGGTGTTTTTTTTGGGAACGACAAACTCTTGCCCAGATTGCATCACTACAGTGCCGTTCCAATCGAAAGCGCCCACGGCTCCCAGCATCACACCCGCCTTTCAGAAAGATATACATTATATTACATATATTACAATTACACTCTAAAAAATGCTGCGTTAAATATAACCCAGCGCTGGGTTAAAAAGGGACAAGCACACCTGAGCTTCTACTTACAATATGTGAAGTGCTATACTGTATGTGTATGCGTTGATCAATGTTTATATGTGAATAAACGCATAGATTAAATCAACCATGTGTCTTCAGAAGACTTGGATTCATATGGATTACTTTTATGACGTTATGATGAACTCTGAAGTATCAGCGTTTTGGAAGAATGGACTCTTAATGGAGGGACAGAACTTTTTCCGTCCATACGTGTAGTGTTGCTTTCGTCAACGAAAATTATGACTAAATATCGTCGTCAACGAACCTTTATCACGTGACGAAAACGAGACGAGACGCAACGTAAATGCTGGTCATGTGACGATGACTATAAATAACCTTGTTTGAAATGGGTTTGGCTAAAAGAAAAAATAAAATTTTGGTTTCGTCTATACTAGCTACTAAGTACTTATACTATATTGACTGGGTTAAATAGAATTGCATTTCTAAACAGAGGCATTTTATGACTAAGGCCCAGTGTGTTTACAGACTACCCAGCAATGCGTTCAAACATTTGCTAGTGTTACTTCTGTCTCTGTCAAACTGAGAAAGGATGTGACACTCTGACAGACTCATTGTACTTCCTTCTGTGATTCATAATCAAACACTGAAGCTTTTGCACGTTTCCTCTGTAGTTATGCACGACTCACCAGCAGCAGGATGTCAGATGAGGTAAATCAGACAACAGGACGGGGTCAGAATCTGATCTGAATTACAATTCTCAAGAGAGCAGATTGACAGGACACTTACTTTAGATGTGTGAGCACTGAATCCCGACTGAGACATTTCCATCTCAAACGAGGAGGTGTGTTTCTCAGATGTGGCTGTTAGACAAAGGCCATTTTTACATTTTTGACACAGGTTTCATGACATTAAACATTTGAATTATGATTCACTTGTCTGCCGTAAGAAAATATGCCTAACTAGATAGTTATAGTTAAAACTAGTATTTTTGGAAGAAACTGGGAGAGTTTGTTTCTTCATCAGAACAGATTTGGAGAAATGTAGCATTACATCACTTGCTCACCAATGGATGCTCTGCAGTGAATGGGTGCCGTCAGAATGAGAGTCCAAACAGCTGATAAAAACATCACAATAATCCACAAGTAATACACACCACTCCAGTCCATCAATTGATGTCTTGTGAAGTGAAAAGTTGCATGTTTGTAAGAAACAAATCCATCATTAAGATGTTTTAAGTTTGGGTGCTTCTAGTCTAGATTTTTAACTTAATTTTTATCTTCATTTTCAACTTCAGATGCTTTTAGTCAAAATACCAGTTCATAATTCATAATAACGCTTCCTCCAATGAGTTCATCTCCTGTTGTACTCTCACATCAAAATCCACCAACATATTTGTTTAGAACTGATTTGACTGTTTTCACTTGTCACTTTCACTTGTGCTTGATCTGTACATATTTCTCTCCAGATTCAGACGAGACTTGTATTTTAGCCAGAAGAAATTGTTAAAAAGTTAAAAATGTCTTAATGATAGATTTGTTTTGTACAAATGTGCAGCTTCTCAGTTAACTGATGGACTGGAGTGGTGTGGATTACTTGTGGATTATTGTGGTGTTTTTATTGGCTGTTTGGACTCTCATTCTGACGGCACCCATTCACTGCAGAGCATCCATTGGTGAGCAAATGATGTAATGCTACATTTCTCCAAATCTGTTCCCATGAAGAAACAAACTCATCTACATCTTGGACGGCCCGAGTGTGGTAAAATTTTCATTTGGGGGTTAACTATTCCTTTAATGCCAGTCTAGGAGATTTTTTGCCTGATTTATCATCTGCAATGTGAAAATTGTATGTCCAACCGTATGATTAATACTTAACTAAACATACTATATTAGGTACGTTACCCTCTAAGGCAAAGATCTTGCTTCCTAAGGCATCCACGATGGTCACTAATGCTGTTTCATCTGACACATTGAAGAAATGATCGCTTTTGAGCTCGCTAGCAATAAATTCGATTTCATCAATAAACTTCTTTATTTCTTCATTGGTTTTATTTTGTCGATTATAGTCACCAAGGACCTACAAAAGACAAAATTACATGTGCCACGTTAAACATGAACAGCAATCTATATTGTCTACTGAAACCATTGAATCCATGCACCACAGTATTTATTTATCATACATGGATGAATATACTTACAGCAACAGCGAACCGCTCAATCCCATCTCGTTCACACTGATCCGTGACATTTTTCAAATTGTAGTGGTCATGTGACTCGCCATCTGTGACGATCACCATTACTTTTTTGACTCCTGGTCTTGCTCCTCGCGCCACTGTAAAGGCCTCTTTCCTTTAGAAAATAAACAACATCAGGTCAGGATTCTGTACAAAGTTTACAACTTCCTTTGTTTGAATTGACACACTGAAAAAAAAAGACTATTAGGAGATTTTTCTGAAATACAACAGGCTCCGAAAGACTAAGACTGCCGGTGAAAATGCATTTAATTAAAATAATTGAATACAACTCTATTCATTACAAATTAAAATATCAGCATAACAACTTGAATTTTAAAAAATTACATTAATTTCAGAATTTCTTATTTCCCCTTTTGCTTGAAGATCACGTTATCCAGAATACATTTTATCGTAACATTTCTGTTTTAAATTTAAAGCTGATTTTCAAATGTAAAATTACTCTTTGAATCTTATTGTGTGATACCTTGCTGTATCAATGCCAAGAGCTGTCATGGTTTTGTGGCCGGTTCTTTGAGGTATCAAAGCAGCTTCCTCAAGAAGGTCTTTTGTGTTACTGAACTGGCTGAGGTTGAAGACGTGGCCGACATCGTCTCCGTAAGACACGATGCCCACCTGGAGAATCAAAAGCCCAAATAAAAAGTCACGCATAAAGCTCAGGTAGTAAGTTTGGGTGGCCCTCAGACACACCGTTGTCTCTCTCTGCTAAACGTCTCTGTCTGTGCTGACTCAAAAGTGAAGTCAATCTCTCAAAAAAGCCCTGCAAACATTTATTTAACCATGGAATATGTGGTCTTCCCCCAGCTCAACGTTCTGGAGCTGTATTTTCCAGCGGTGTGCTCAAGAAAGCCTTTATTTCCCTAGAATCAAACCACCCAGTAGCTTCTCCATGGAAAGTCTTTATGTAATACTCCTTGTAATGATGTTAATGTAAGCCGATGACAGATCCACTTATGTGCGACTAACTGCACACAACTTTGACAAAACAAATCGCTATGGTTTTTAACAAGTACACAAAACAATTTGAAATCCAACCACTAAAGGGTTATTTCACCCAAAAATGAAAATTCTTTCATTATCAGTATTATTGTAGTATCATTCAGACACTATTAGTTTTTCCAAAATAGTTAAATAGTTATAAAAGTTATTGGGTTGTTTTATATGTCTATATAGTTTTCATTTATTTTTATTTTAGTACATTGAATAAAACTAAGTGAAAATAAGATACTGCTTTGGCAACTAGCTAAAATAAAATAGTTTTGCAACCACTTGAACTAAAGCTAATTTATAAAAAATAAATTAATGTTAAATATAAATATAAAAAAACTAAAAAAAATAACAAATAAAAATAGCAATAAATAATAATAGAATTAATTTTTTTACATTTACATGGAAATTAAAAAGAAAGTTGGAAATATAAAAACAATATATGATTCAAAATATTAATAAATGCTATAATAGTACATATATAATACTTTTCCAAACTTGTATACATTTATTTTGCCCTGCGGAGAGAAAAAATAAGCGTCAGTAATTGTTTTTTTTTGTCCATACATTGAAAATCAGTGGGGTCAAATGTTCAAAACATTCTTCAAAATATCTTTTTTGAGTTTCACATATATAATACTTTTCCAAACTTGTATACATTTATTTTGCTTATTTATTAAAAAATAAGCATCAGTAATTGTTTTTTTTTGTCCATACATTGAAAATCAGTGGGGTCAAATGTTCAAAACATTCTTCAAAATATCTTTTTTGAGTTTCAAAACAGGTAAGTCAGTCATAGATATTTGGAACCACTACAGGGGAAGTAAATGGTGACACAATCTTCATTTCTGAGCCAACTCTTCCTTTTAAAAAGCAGCTTGTGTTAAACATCCAATGATGCAGTAAGTGGATATTTTATTTTAACCTGATGTCATTTCTAAAGTGTTTGAAGACAAACTACATGGTTGCTCTCCAGAGCACTATAATTACACAAATCTCACCCGGGCTGGTCCGATTTCAATGCTCTGGAGAAATTTGACCAGAAACTCGGTGATGGGATTCCACGGGTAGATGCTGTTGGAACCGTCCAACACTATGACAATGTCCATATCCTGCTTGCACTCTGAAACAAGCAAATAAACCTAATGAGCACCTTCTTTACAATTATTCAGCGAGAAAGAGAAATAAATACCACATTGCTTTCCTTTAAATTCCTGAAAGGAAGCTGAACGCCAACAGCCAACTAGTAGGTTTACATGACATAGCTGACTGAAACTGTGCGCACTTATATAAAAATGTATAATAAAAAAGCAGTGGTTAATCACAGCTTATGCTGTTTTGCCAGTCACTTTTTGTATATGGAAGAAAAGAGATGTGACCTTTCATTAGAAACTCAATATAGTTTGTACATCTGTTTATACTGTGGTAAATAAAGGCTTAGACCGCGCATCTGTGGAGACGTGCTGAAATCGCGTTTGGTCTCGTACTGTATCGCGTACCTTGTCAGTGTCGTGCGCTTTGCTTGGCCATTTGTTGTGATAAACAGGAAAGTGTGTCCAGCTGAATTCAATTTGAGTTTTGTTAAACGAATAAAAAAGAAGCTTAGTTTACCGCGGAAGCGGTCGCGGCTGCGGCCGTGTGCAGACCGAAGAGTGTAAAGACCATCGACTCTACTGTGCGACTCCACCGGCCAGGGACACCGGCAAAGGAGAAGTATCGCTTTTTATTTCTCCTCTTTCCTATTACTTGTTTCGCTTCTGTTTCAGTTTTCTATTTTTTTGGTGTTTGGCTTAGTGTTATGTTAGAATCATTATTATACTCATACCTTTTGTTCTTTTAATATTTTGAATTGTTTTTAGCTTTATTTTTTTGTTTTCATTTAAATGTTTAGTTTTGAAATGTTGTATGCATTTGTCATTTTTATTTAATTGATTTTATTTTCTTAAATGTGTGTATATATATATATATAGTGTTTTTAGAGTTTTAGCTTTTAGTTTTAATGACTTTTTCTTATTTGTAAGTCGCTTTGGATAAAAGCGTCTGCTAAATGACTAAAAGTAAAAGTAAAGTAAAAGCATCTGAATGCTAACCATCGCTATTTGCCATTTAGAATCAATCTGAGAATTCAAATTTGCATTTAATGATGCAGAATTCAAATGAAGTGATGCGGCGGACAGTGCTGGTTGTTGCTATGAAACATCATACAGTATGTATGTGTGTGTTTATGATGAGTCACTGGTTCTGTGTTGCGTTGGGAGATGTCAGCTCTCCTAAACACTGTCCTAACATGGACATGCGGCACAGGGGTTTACTCGGCTGGAATGCGCTAATGTACACTCACAACACGTGTGTGTCGTACCTCGTACAGTCGGAGCGATGGAGTTGAGGACTTTGAAGGAGGAGCTGACATTCGAGCAGATCCCAGTGATGTACTGCTGTTTTCCACACATGTAGCCGTACTGAGGACCACAGGCCTGTCCAGAGGGAACGAGAGAGAGGGATTGGAGCACTGAGTAGCTGACATGACATGAAAGTTTATGGTTATCACAGAAAAAAAGCCTAGCATTTTTTTTTTTGGACTTATATTTTCATAATTTGGCTGGACAGCAAAGATTCATACACATGTACACTGCTATAAAAATGAATGAATGAATAAATAAATAAAACTTTAACTGAAATGAAACACATGTACACTGCAAGATTTTCAATGTTTTTTTTTTTAAAGAAGTCTCTCTTATGCTCATCAAGGTTGCATTTCTTCGATCTAAAATACAGTAAAAACAGTAATATTGTGAAATATTATTGCAATTTAAAATAAAGCTTTTCTATTTTAAAAGGGTCATATGATGCGATTTCAAGTTTTCCTTTCTCTTTGGAGTGTTACAAGCTGATTGTGCATAGATAAGATCCCTGAAGTTGCAAAGACTAAAGTCTCAAAACCAAAGAGATATTCTTTATCAAAGTTAAGACTCTGTCACGCCCCCCTAAAACAGCTCGTTCTAACACGCCCCCACATATCTACCTCACTATGTGGAAATATTTGCATAATGCCACCCAAATGTGCACGCAAAGAAAGAAGGCGTGGTTTCAGTAACTGCAGTTAGTGTTGATGCAGCCATGTCAGGGAGACGCTGTGTGTTTCTAGGCGAAAGCAAAAGCACTTTATTTGGCCTTCCGAAAGTAGATGCATTTAGGAATCTTTAAGATTAATGTAATTTATTCCTGTGATCAAAGCTGAATTTTCAGCATCATTACTCCAGTCTTCAGTGTCACGTGATCCATCAGAAATCATTCTAATATGCTGATTTATTATCAATGTTGAATTTTTTTTAAATTGATGAAAACAAAGTTTAAAAAAACAACATTTATTCAAAATGACGATGAAAATTCAGCTTCGCATCACAAGAATAAATTACATTTTACAATATATTCAAATATAAACCAGTTATTTTAAATTGTAATAAAATTTCAAAATATCACTGTTTTTACAGTACTTTTCATCAAATAAATGCAGCCTTGGTGAGCGTAAGAGACTTCTTTCAAAAACATTCGAAAATTATACTGAACCCGAACTTTTGAATGATAGTATATACACATATATCCAGTCTTGTGGAATGACTATTCCATTTTTAATGTAATTGTTGAGAGTCGAGACCTCCCACAATTAATTATTTCTTTTGTAATGTTTATGTGGAACTATTTCCGTTTCAGTCCTTTGCAGCATATGGGAGCTGGAGCTGCATATGGGAACAGTTGGAAACACTGTGTCAAAAAGCTTAATAGTACATGGGAATGTTTAGGGGTGACGTGCTGAACTCCGTATCGTTTTCATTACCTTCTATTAAACTGGTTACATGGAATATTTGTATATTAAAACATCATTTGTCACACTGCAGGACCAGTCAACTAGCGAACTAGCGAAATGAAAAAAGGTGATAAAAAGTGCTGAAAATGTCCAGTTGTAATTTGCTTGAGTTCTGTGTTGCACACCTTGTCAAACAAAATCCTAAAGCAATTTTTATAATAACTTGGACTCAGTCCTAATGGGATCAACTAAGATCCTACTGGATAAACTGAAATTCCTACTTTTCCATTGCATTTTTCCTTGCTCAGAATGTCAGTTTGTCAATTCGGATTACACTTGATTCATAGAGGATTCCTGTTTGATCCCATTAAGTCCAGCTCCAAATTAAACATTTCTTTAGGATTTTTTGAGTACTGGAAAAGCTGCGTTTTCATGAACTGACAATATGTTCAGTCATAAAGTATAACCAAACGCAGACATAGTGCCAGCATGTCATGGCTGTTCTATAATTATAAACATTAACTGGAAAACCGAGTGTTTCTGTAATGTAATGATTTAAAAAGTCTGTGATCAGACTCTATTAATTAACAGTGGCTGAAGTAACAGAAGACATATAAAGATCTCAGTGCAATCACATCCGCAGATGTTCCCTACCAGAAAGCCACTGCCATCTGGGTTAACCACCAGCGTCGTCCCCATAGTCATGTTTTCCTTCACTTCATTTATGTTCGGAATTGTTGTGTTTTCTGTAAGAAAAATAGACAAATATGCACTCACAGTGAAAATCCTATGAAATGAATATCTAAACAAAAACTCCCCTGCATTTTCCCATAAGCGGATTGAACACTTTTGTTCATACACAGACCCTTGAGATTGTCTTTCTACTTGCCTTTTTAAAAGCAAACGACATTGCTAGAGTCCTTTATGTGGGGTTTTAATGGAGAAAAACACAGTTTTGCAGCTTTTTTGTCCCTTCCTGCTTCACAAACACACAATGCGAAAAAGCCATGGGCATGAAAACTAGTGTGAAAAATAATATTGTTAACCCATACAATCTACATTGTACACTGACATATTTAAAAAGATGACTTATAAAAGGGAAAACACTGAGGGTAGAGATTCATCTGAATTCCTGTTGGAAGTGTCTGATTTTGAGGCAGATCCCTGAAGTAATGAAAGACGACATGCAACATTGAGTTATCTGGTGAAGGATTATGTAATTAGGTGTAGATTAGACATTAAAATGTTTTTTGGATCACTTCCTGTCTAGGCCTCCTCTGAGAGTCAGACATTCAGGCAGAGGTTAACATAAAAACAGATTTAGCGCTACAGGCTAATGAGACTAACAAACAAAACATTACATCATGAACCAATGAACCAACCACTCCAAATATCAACAGATAAATGGGGGTAATGCAAAAAACACAGGCTGATTTCTGTTAATTACTAGCTCAAAAACAAAAACAGTAAGAGCCTCTGTACTAGCTTGTTCTTTTTACTTGCATTGAATCGCTTGAATTGTATATCATTCCTCATTTGTACGAGGCTTCAGATAAAAGTATCTGCTAAACAAATGTAATAAATGTAAATGACCCATGAGTCAAGGTCAAAGTCTCTCTGGCCATTATCAGGTTGAGCTCTCAGGCCACAATCTGCTTTAGCTCCTCTTGTATTCTCACAGTAACACCTCTAGAAAGTGTACACAGATGTTTCTCTGTGCATGTTTTAGACATCCAGGTGCTGTTAAGTGTCAAGACATTAGCATTCACACAAGGCTTCCTAAATTAAATGATCATACTTGCTCCTGAATTAGAAGGATGGGACTTTCCTCTGATGCACTCCCGCATTTGGTGACTGATAATAACTTTGACTAATAAGGACAAAGCAACATATCTAAACTGTAAACATGAGATCTATCTTGCAATGCATTGTAGTTCCTCTTCAGGAACTCGAGCTGCGTCGAAAACGCTAGGGGAACGCCTTCTGCGACCCACGCTCTGAAAAGTGGTCGCCATCTGACTTGGCATTCAATTGTCTGGAGATGCTGGCCGTATTTCAGGCATTGAAACACTTAAGAGGTCACCATGTGTTGGTGCGCACCGACAACACAGCGGTGGTCTCTTACATCAACCAGCAGCTTCCTGGTCATGACGTCATCCGCCGTGATGTCCCGTTCAGCTATTGGACTGATTTCACATGTGATTCAGAGCGTGGGTCGCAGAAGGCGTTCCCCTAGCATTTTCGACGCAGCGTCTCGTTCCCTCGAGGAACTAGGGTTACATACGTAACCTGAGACGTTTTGCTATGTGGCATACAGTACACTACAATTGAAAAGTTTGGGATCAGTAGAATTTTTTTCACAAAAATACAGTAAAAACAGCAATATTGTAAAATATTTTTACAATAACTGTTTTCTATTTTAATACATTTTAAAATGTAATTTATTCCTGTGATCAAAGCTGAGTTTTCAGCATCATAACTCCAGTCTTCAGTGTCAAATGATCCTTCAGAAATCATTCTAATATGCTGAATATTGTAAAATATTTTTACAATAACTGTTTTCTATTTTAATACATTTTAAAATGTAATTTATTCCTGTGATCAAAGCTGAGTTTTCAGCATCATTACCCCAGTCTTCAGCGTCACATGATCCTTCAGAAATCATTCTAATGTGCTGATTTGCTGATCAAGAAACACTTATTATTATCAACGTTGAAAACAGTTGTGCTGCTTAACATTGTTTGTGTAAATTGTGATACTTTTTTCAGGATTCTTTGTTCAATAGTTACAAAAACAGCATTTATTTGAAATGGAATTTTTTTGTAACATAACTGTCACTTTTACTGTAAATTGAATGCATCCTTGCAGAATAAAATGATTGAAAATGGAAACAGACTGTTGATAATGACTAAATTGAAGGTATTTCTTTGTCGAAAAGTTGTAATGATGAATCAGTAATTGTTTTGACTTCAAGACTGAGGAAGCGTGTACCCTTTCCCTTCTCTGGAGGTTTTATTTTGGAAAGATGATTTGAGAACTTCATTCTCAAATCTGGAGGAGTTTGCATGCCAAGTCAAAGTGCCATGTTAGTGCATGTTTATCAGCCGAAATCTGCTAGTACCCTTGAGTCACGCAGCAGTGTTTGGGACAGTCAAAGTAGTACCAACTGAGGAAGTATGTCCATTTCTCGCCAACTGAGGTAATGTCTGTCACCCTTCCTATAACAAGTTTTCTGGTATAACCACACCCACAGAGTAAAAACACACAGTAAATACAGACGAATGATTCACAGCAATGAACAAAAATAGCTTGTGGAAAACATGATGGCACTAACCGAACACACAAATGCTTTCAGGAAGGCCACCTCTCACCTGGCAAAAGGAATTTTTCACATCCAGTGTTTTTGTTTTGTCCAACAGGGCACCTGTAGACATCTCCGGTCCGTTTAGCCGGCTGTCCAGTCAGAGGAGAACCAATCAGAACCCTGCAGAAAAAAGCAGGAAGTAGAGAGTGGGCTCATTTATCCCTGACCGCAAAAAACCCCTTGGGCTTTGTGAGAAAGTGGAAGCACGCTGAGCCAAAGTGCAGTTGATTGATTCGCCAGTTTTCCAGTGGGAAAGAAAAGCATAACATAAATATGCACATGCTTATTTTTAAATATTACAGTAAAATGGAACATATGTGAAATGTCAGAACGACGAGGAGAAAAGAGTTTCTTTTTTCGGAACAATAACTGTTAGAGAGTTTGAATACGATGTTGACGGATATGTGATGTTTTACCCTTGAAGCCCACTATGATTTATGCGCTTTACAGTGAGATAACATGAAAGGTTGTTTATGTTTCATTATGTTCTGTGTTACATCTGAGTGCACTTAGCTGAATAAAGAACATTCGCCGTGTTCCTCAGGTTTCTAATGGCGGTTTTTGACAACAGTGCTAAAAGTAGGCATCCTTGTGTAAGCATATAAACAACTCAAGTCATTAACATTCCTGTGCACAAATGGGCCTTGACAGAGCAGTGGATACAAGCGGGAGTCCATGCAGTCTTCCCTTCTTTGAACAACAGTCACCTTCTATATATTTTAGCCTTGACTGACTGATAATTCACAAACAATACAAACATTTTAATAAACTTCATGTCATTTCAAACCTTGTTTGCGTCTGTGGAACACAAAATGAGAAATACTGCATAATGTCCTGGCTGCTCTTTTCCATATAATGAAAGTGAATGGGGATGGAGGTTGTTAAGTACAAATAATACCAAAATGGCACCAAAAAGCAGCATGAACTTTATCCACATAAGTCTTCGGAAGTCAAATGAGAACTTTGTGTGAGAAACAAGCTGTAATCTAACCCTTGCACATTCTCCTCCACCGTAACTTTAAAATCTCATTTGTGGTCATATACATTGAAATATGATGCATAAAGTCACATCAATAAATGCAGCTACAAGACATTCGAGAAACATTGGGCACTTTACACAAAGTCACCGATGTCTTAAACCACTTCTAGGATAATTTTATGATGCTTTATGTCATTTTTGATTCTCAACACCTTCCGCCTCCATTCACATTCATTGTATGGAAAAGAGCAGTAACAATATTCTGCAAAATATATTTTTTGGACAAAAAAAGGGGAAGAAATCCAATCACTGAGGTTTGAGGTGACATGAGAAATCAATTTCCTCTAATTTTTAGTTAATGAAAACCTTTTGAATAAAAGATACTTAAAATCTAAAGCCATCTTAAACACAATATACATAAAATAACACTGACTTATTGTAGAAATGTGATTAAAAAGGCTTTCTTTGGTTCTTCAGAAAGTACTGTATGAATGTTTTTTTAAAAGCTTTTCATTAAACAATTTTTGCTGCTTCGCTGTTACTGTGATCCTCAAAAAACCCTAATGTACTCTTTAAAATCCATCCCGATCACGTCTGTCAAATAATTTAACTACCCTGAACAGGTCATTGGCAAGGTTTACAAGTCAGTCAAGGCCACCTGTGAGAGGCTTTGGGGGTTTCACACCAGCTGAGGTGTTTCTCTGGAAGTACTGTAGAGGGTTAACCATTACAAGTGGTGCTAAAACGTGCTGCTGGACCCATTTTTAAGAGACTACAGATGTCTGACAGGGGAACTGTTTCATACAGTAGGGAAATCATTCCCATTTATTTATATTCGTAATGGAGTTAGCAGGCCTTAGTACATTAGCTTGATAACTTTATTGGGGGAAAAAAACGAGCCATTACAAAAGCAGACTACATCAGTGGTGCTCATAGGTTTATAATGACAATTCTTCAATATAAAATTAGTATATTGTTTATTATGTAGTAAATTAGTGCATCAAAACCGCTTGCTATAGTGTCATGACACTCAACCATGTGAATTGTTTTGGTTGTACAGAATGGTAAATAGAGGCAAAAAAGCAATGGCCAATCAGAATTCAGTATGCAAATATTACAATGACATTATCAATGTCGGTTCGATTTCGCATGGCGAACATTCCAATCACATACATCAAGTGGAGATTTTTAAACTTTCAAATCTAAATGTTCTAATAATATACAGTAAATACTAAAATAAATAGCACACCTATGGCCAGTTTTACTAACAGCTTGCGCCAGCGCAAACCGTCTTTTGGCGTTAAAATTGTACTGTCAGGTTTTACTAAAGACGAGCAGTGAAGAATTAGCGCTGAAAAGGTGTTGACAGTTATTTTTGCACCTGACCTTATTGAATATGCATTTGTAGGAGTTTCCCTTTCAGACACAAAATTTATGGGAGGAGAGTATTCAAATGAAACACACAACGTGTTTTACTAAGGTTTGCGCTCGTCAAATATTGGTAATAGCTAATTATTTTATTCCCAAAACAGCACGTCTTAAACTATTTTGTGCTTGAAATGGCTGCATTTGATGTTGCTAGGAGGAGGCACCACAGAGAACAGAGAGTGCATGGTAGAAGGGAGAGGATTTTTTCCACACGTATGAAAGGGGTCATATGATGCGATTTCAAGTTTTCCTTTCTCTTTGGAGTGTTACAAGCTGATTGTGAATAGTTAAGATCCCTGAAGTTGCAAAGACTAAAGTCTCAAAACCAAAGAGATATTCTTTATTAAAGTTAAGACTCTGCCACGCCCCCCTAAAACGGCTCGTTCTAACACGCCCCCACATATCTACCTCACTATGTGGA
>NW_015539915.1:922300-946293 GCF_001515605.1 Sinocyclocheilus anshuiensis
TGTGTGTGTGTGTGTGTGTGTGAGAGAGAGAGAGAGGGGGTCACATCACAGTGGAGTCAGCTGTCTTAACCGTGGCTTGTGTACTGCAAACATATACCAGCTTCATCACTGTCTGGCACGCGACTCTGTTCCCCTTTCGGGCTCTGTAAAATAAATAAATGTTATTTACATTTATTTTGAAAGCTGACGTTCGCGATTATGGTAAGGGGCGTTACATTTCCGACGAGTGCTTGCGGTGTTCGGCCAATCACAATGCACTGGGTCAGCTGGCCAATCAGAGCAGACTGCGCTTGTCGGAAGGAGGGACTTTGTAGAAAACGAAGCGTTTGAGAGAGGCGGGGCATTGAGGACCTACAATAATGTACAGTATTTGAAAAATAATGTGTTTTTTGAACATTAAAGCATGTTAACATATTCTGTTACACCAAATACACAAAATAATGATCTTTAAAAAAGCATCATATGACCCCTTTAATTTATTTGGAATGCCAGATGAACACATTATCCGAACATATCGTTTGCCAAGCCATGTTATTTTTAATTTGCTTCAGGAAATAAAAGACGGCTTGGAACCCTCAACTAGAAGTCACGCAATACCAGGTCTAGGGTTGCAAAAAGGTGGAAAATTTCCCGTAAATTTCAGAAACATTCCAGAAATTTTGGAAACTTCCCAGTATTTTTTTGAATCTTCCAGGAATTTTTGGAAAGTTTCCGGAAATTTACTGGCAATTTTCCACCCCTTGGCAACTCTAACCAGGTCTATCAAAACTTCGTGCAACCCTTCATTTTTTGACCTCGGGTTCTTTTCAACATACTGTGGCTTCTTTATTCTTTATTTGCGACTGCGCTAATTTGCGTTGCGCTTGGTAGATTGCGTTGGTCGATATGTAAATGAGATGTTGCGTCTGTGTTCTTTAATTTGTGCATTGTCAGTGAATCACCTGCAGAAATTTCCATGCCCATCGGCGCTGTTTTATAATTGTGCTCTCACGCTAATTTGCCCTGTTTAGTAAAACTAAGCATTTATAGATATAATGTAAAAACATACCACTTTCCCTCACTGTTCTCAAATTGTTGGACGGTGTATCCGAACATGTCCTCCACTGGTCCACTGAATGACATCTGGTTCTTCTCGTCTACATTGAAACATGACAACCATGGCAGCAGAGCTATCAAGAAACATACAATAAAAAAGACAACATAAGTATCACATACGTACAATATGCATCTCACTTTATCTTATAAATAAGACTAAGGGTCAGTTTGTCCAATAAAAAAAAAACTTTTCCAATGAGCAGATAATATAAATGCTAGTATTTACTAGCATGAATGGAACATTAGCCTACAAGTTAATGCAATTACTCAGCTGTTTATTAATTGTTAAATATTTATAATGAATATTAATATAGATAAGTAAATAAACACACAGACTTTCCATTTCCCTTTTCTGTTTTGGGAGAGAGAGAGAGAGAGAAATAGTGCCAGTTGTTCATGCCCAGTTGTGTGGGATTGAAACATGCAAATCCTACGAGGAGCAATACACGCATAGTAGGCAGAGGAATTTCACAGAGCAATGCGGAGTAGCCGTCCTGACCCCTTGGACAATGTCCTCTTCATAAAGACCACCAGAGTCTGACTTTTAGTACTGTATATAAAAGGAGAACTAAATATAGTGTTTAAATGCTTCATTGTGCAGCAGCCACAGAGAGTCTTTTCACATGTTGTGTGCAACGGAATTCCAGTCATGATTTATTCAATTCCAGGATTTGGAAGGGAATTGTGAAGATTAACAAATCACTGTGGTGTTGAGTAGATGGCTGGATCTGGGTGAGAATACGAAGAGACAGAAATCCAGTTGTGCTGCCTTACGTCTGCTGATAACAGTCATGTTCTGAGCTAATGAATGTAGAACATGTAGTCATGGCTCAATGAGGAAACAGAGAGGCAGTGTATGTTCGTGGGTCACGCCTCGTATGAATGTCCACTCAACAGTAATTAAGATTTCCAGCCAAGCCTCCAAACCCGCTTTCCATTGAGTCTTAACTTCTGAGGACGATATGCATGAAGAGTGACCATCTGAAAGACCAGACCAAAGACCATTTATACACTCAGCACTATGACAGGCAAGACACAACCAATGTATTCTGGAAAAACAAGCAGAAGGAAAAGAAGACGAAAAGAAGAGGAAGCGCAGAAGAAGAAGAAACGTTCATTTGAGACGTGCTGACCAGTGGCACTTTCTTGGCCGGAGGAACTACTGTTGTGTTTTGAGTGAGATTTGCAAGTTAGATAAGCAGAATGAATTTCCTCTGCAATCTAGACGGAAGCAGTGCGTTTCGTAACAAGAGAAAGAACAAGAGCTGAACACGAAGACATTCAAAATACGAAGGTGAAGAAGAAGACCAACACAAAGCCGATGAACACAATGAAGCTGTAGACGAATCTAAAGATGAAGTTGAGGCTAAGAAGAAGCTAATAAAAGTGAAGCTCAAGAAAATTACGATGCAGAAGAGGCTGAAAAGGAGCTAAAATAAGGCCCAGAAGCTCAATGAGGCCAGAAAGAATCTGAGGAACGTGAAGACATATAACGATGAAGAAGATAAATAAGAAGCTGAAGAAGAAGAACATGAAAACGACTAAGAAGAAGCTGATAAAATTGAAGCTCAAGAAAATGGAGCTGCAGAAGAAGCTGAAAACGAGCAATTGAAGCTCAAGAAGGCTAGAAAGAATCTGAGGAACGTGGAGATATAACAATGCAGAAGATGAAGAAGCAGCTGAAGAAGAAGAACATGAAAAGACACTGAAGAAGATGACTACGAAGGAGATAAAGAAGAAGACAATGTGCAATAGAACACGTTTTACTGCAAACTAATAAATGTGTTTGGAAAAACAAGAACAGAAAGAAGAAGAAAGTGAAGAAGAAGACAGAATAATAAGAGAAAGAAATGGAATGAAGAAGAAGAAGAAAAGGATGATGATGATGATTCAAAAGAAGTTGTAAAAACCTCAGAGGAGAAGCTGAAGAAAAATAAGAAGACAAAGAACGATAACAGGAAGAAGTTGAAAGAAGAAGAAAAAGGGCTAGACGAAGAGAACAAAGTGATGAATCTGAAGAAAAAGCTGCAAAAACATCAAAGGAGGAGCTGAAGAAAAACAGTGCATATTTGAGAAACTGAAAGTCAGCTAAACAACAAATGTCCAACAATCATGTTTCGGAAAAGCAAGAAGAGTGCTAACAAAAATAAGACAAAGAGGCAGGAGAAGATGACATACTGAAGTATGACAAAGACGAAGAAGAGATGTGCCAACCCGTTCCCATCCTGAGGGGCAGCTGTTCTGTTTTGGGTCGGATTTGCAAGTTAGATAAACAGAATGAATTTCCTCTGCAATCTACTGACTCTGTAAACAAAGACGTAGAGGGCCAAAGGCAACCGGACAGCTGGCTTCCTCCTCACAGACACACACCATCCTCTAAAAACCAGTAGAACTGACTCCTCTCTTAATGAAGAGGGTGTTTGTAATGTAGAACGAGAGGAAAAGGCAAGACTTCCTGCTGAGGTTTAATGCAGGACGCTCTCTGAGCTAGTGCTCTGCAAACACACCCAACACTTATGCAAACACAGCGACACACACATAACCTTGGGAATACATGGAAAGCCAGGCCTTTAAAACACTTACATTGGGGTTCAATCATTTTTGCTGGATTCATGCTAATGGTGAATGGGAATGTATCATCCATTCCCTCAATAGACGCGATTGATTTCAAGCCTCAGCAGTATGTCAGAGAAAATACAAATGCAATTAGGTGATTCAAGATGGCCACCAGCCAAAGAGGCCCTTTGCATTGATCACAGATGGGGAAGACGCCCAGACACATGGATCACAGCAGTCCAAGAACACAATTTATAGTCAAGACTCAGGTGTTCAGGGGTTTCTTACTCTTAAAGAACAGCAGAATCCCTCCGGACCATAGATGGAATATTAAATAAATATTAACTGAACATAAAAACTATGAAGCACCAAACAGGAAATCATTATATAAAATCTGACTATATAAATGTAAATTGTGAATACATAATTGCATTAGAATATATTTTTATAAATCTGAATATAGAAATGTAAATCAGAATATATAGTTGTAAGTCTGAATATCAAAATATATCCTTATAAATCAGAATATAAAGATAAAAATCTTAATATATAATTGTAAACCATGAATATATAGAAGTACATCTGAATATTAATTTTGGCATATTTCATTTACATTTGTGCTTATGCATGAAAGAAACTCTCTCAGCTAATTCTGTAAATGCAGTGTTTAATATTACTGAAATACTATTATTTTTATTAATATTTTTAATATAGTTTTTTTAGTTTCCTTTTTCATTTTAAATTTTCTCTGAAGTTTTAGTCATTTTGTTGTGTTTTTGTTATTTTTAGTTCTAGGTTTTTATGTCTATATAGTTTTTATTCACTTTTATTTCAGTGTTAGCTTTAGTTATTTTAGTACGTCAAGTTAAAAATAAAAACTTAAATTAAATGACGAAAGCAACTAGCTGAAATATAAAAGTTTTTATTTATATATTATATTATTTATATTTTAACAATGGTTATGGTTGTAATTGTTATTTTAGTCAACTTTTATACAGGGCAGTTTTTCAGAATGATTTAAACTGGTAACTATTTACAATCCCATGAACAAATGTAACTATTTTATGATTTGATTCATACAAAAATGTATGATTTTTAGAAAAAAAAAAAAAGAAAGTAAGCAAGAAGGTCCACCGCTAAACCTAACCCTCAGTGGAGCCTAAGCAGGCCATATAAAAATACAAATGAGATTGTACAAATTCATACAAAATTAATTCACCACCAATTTGCCAAAATGTAAAGTAGTTACAAATTGCCATGAGAGTGTGTTGACTGCTTATTAAAAGAACTGGCTCACAAGAATCATTTGTTTTGGAAATCGGACTGCACTGGTCACGCTGTATGTTTTTGCATTTGTTGTGAATCAAATTATACTGGTCACACTGTTTCTGATTTACTGAAAAGAACTAGCTAATTTGAGTCATTTGTTTGTGAATCAAACTACACTGGTCGCACGCTATATTTTTGATTCACTACAAAGTACTAGGCAAGAATAGTCATTTGTTTGTGAATCGGCTACGTTGTATGTTGCTTTTGTGTGCAGCCTGTGAAGACAACTCAAACACATTTCTTGCCATTATTTCGTGACACACAGTCTTTTCAATGCAGAAAGCAACATAGATAATACATGATTCTGTTTAGGCTCTAGATTATAAAGACATGGGGAAATGAGGGAAAATGTTTTTTATTCATCTTATTCACATGTGTAGAGCACTTCCTGCAAGTCACACTTGAGCTTCTGCTAAATGATTCAAATATAAATATAATGCACGTTCGTTCATACAAGACAGGACATCCTTTATGCATGCATGCAGGGGTAAAGTGTGAAAAAAAAAAAAACTATAGCCCACACAAAGCAGAACTTTCTCCATCCAATTTACGAAAAGCACATGAAGACAATACTAAAGAACTGCTGTCAGCAGCTTTGTGTTTTCTGTGTTGCAAAGTTCCAAAAAGCATGCATGACTGTGACGAGAGGGGCGGGGCCGAGAGCCGTGGGAACGGAGCGAGGCCGGTGGAGTAAATGCTAATGCGTGACACCTGCGCCACTCACCGGTCTCAAGTCCCACGGAGGAGCTCCGGAAGGATAAAAGGAGGAGTGACGACAGTGAAAGACGAGAAGACAATACTAAAGAACTGCTGTCAGCAGCTTTGTGTTTTCTGTGTTGCAAAGTTCCAAAAAGCATGCATGACTGTGACGAGAGGGGCGGGGCCGAGAGCCGTGGGAACGGAGCGAGGCCGGTGGAGTAAATGCTAATGCGTGACACCTGCGCCACTCACCGGTCTCAAGTCCCACGGAGGAGCTCCGGAAGGATAAAAGGAGGAGTGACGAGGAGGAGAGAGGACCAGGCCTGGATTTTATTTTGTGTTTTGTGTGTGGCAGTCGTCCGCGAGGGGCTGCCGCTTTACTTTCATTTTGTTTGTGTTTTTTTTATTAAAGTCTTTAAATGTTCGCCAGTTCCCGCCTCCTTCTTCCCGTGACTACGAACTGTGTTACAATGACCTTTCATGTTTTCATTTTGGAAAACCTTGCCAAACTAACATAGCTGGATGACTTGACATCATCAAAATGTTATCATCACGCCCAATTGTTTGTGATGCAAAGTCTTGGTATCCGTGGAGATGTAAGAAGAAAGTGGGGAACACGTTTTGGGTCTTTAAAGTGACAAGCTCCATGCTTACATTGCAGACAAGGTCAAAGCCTGTTAAACGATGCTGTCTTTCCCCTTCAGGTTTGATCATGTGTCACTTGACAGTGCCAAAATCTGATTAAATGTATTAGGCTGTAAGATTTAGTCATCCAACGCCGGCAATGTGTTGGATTTATCTGTGCTAAGACTTTTTACATTTGGCAGCGGGAGAGCTACGTGATTCTGAGGCCTGGGTCGAGGCCTTGTCTGGCTCACACATGCTCTTTCATGACAAAGCAGATCTCAAGCTAATCAAGTAAATGTGTCCTGTTGCACACACTCTCCTTGTCGCGTTCTTTCTTTCCTGGCCAAAGGGACTGATGTATCTGACTCAATTCACGTACTGACACGCACACAGGAAACACTTCCTTGGGTTATTAAAAGAGCACTTAAAAGACAAGATAGAACAAAAAGACATAACTATTTACATTAAGAGCAGTATGTATTACAGTACAGTATTTAACGATATAAAAAATCTGGTTATGCCAAAGAGTTAATAATTATTTTCATGTTTTGGTTGATATTACAGTTGTATACTGATTTGTTTAACACAGTGTTTCCCAAATGGGTGTTTGTGAGTTGATGAAACGCTAATAATTAAATCAAATGTCAAATTAAAATAAGTAAAAGTGGCTGCACAATTAATAAAAATAAAACATAAATCATTAGACAGCCTAGTGCAGTTATCAAAACAAAGGCTGTGATTTAACTTTTAATTAGTATGAGTATAAAATCTGTTACGCTACGTGTTTAAACATGTTTAAACTAAACACAGGAAATGAGAAAATGTATACTAAAGAGCAAAATTAACTTAAAAAAAAAAAAACAGAAGTCACAGAACACAAATCCACAAACAAAACATGACAATTTCACCAGTATTCCACAAATAAAATAAATAAAAAAAGTTTAAATATTTAAATGTTTGAAAGTTTCGAATTTAAGACATAAATGTATTGTAACTTGCTGTGTAAAATCATTATTAGAACTATAGTGATCAAATATTCATATCTTCATTTTTATAATTACAGTTAAAGCAACAACACCCACAACAACAATAATAATAATAAGCCCTATAGACATGCAGTCAAAATAAATTACTTACATTTTGAATCTAAACATTAAATACTAAAAAAGATTAAATATTTTATCTGTTTACTTACATATCATGTGACCATTAAACAACATTAGAGAACCTGTGAACCTGTGAACATTTGAATGTGCCATAAAATTATTCGATATTAACTTAAAATCTCAGAGGGTACTTCAAGTAAATATTTTACATCTGGACAAGACAAAAAAGTTCAGGGAACAACTATAATTAAAAAATACATTCACCGTATAAACAAAAGACATTAAAGAGTTACTATGATGTAATATTGTAAAGCATAGCCCACACAAATACATTTACTATCTTTGTTTTCAGAGCCTTCTATTTGCACACAATTTGGAGGAATTCCACAGTTACACAATGTGGAATAACATGAAATGTGGATAAACAGAAGATAAAATTTGCCCTTTTTTTTACTCAATTACTCAGTGAAAAGAAAATAAAGTTGAGGCCCTACTCTATTCATATGCAACAATGCCCACAGATATAGCAGTGAATGCAATTCGCACATAGAAAGAGGTGCGTTTGCTTGGAAAAATAATGACTTTAAATTCACTTTATTTCGGCACATGTTAAGTTGTATTGCAAGTGATTAGTAAATTCAAAATTTTTTGCACTGAAATGCTTCTTGCAAAAGTGGCAGCACTCTTTAGTGGATTCACCACACAACCCCAATATCCTGTTCCTGAATGTGCTGCCTTCAGATGTGTCCTCTCTGGAAGACCAGCGTTTTATTGGCCACGAAAAAGTCCGCCCACAGAATGACATAATGCTCCCTGCTGATTCCAGAAGCTTTCATTCCAGTTTCCTCCGCACTAACAGGGGAGAGACCCCGATCATGTTCTGTCAAACGCCCACCTTCTACAAACACTCACACGCAAACACACCCAGACACTCCCGAAAACACAGCCACACGGTGCACAGATGGGCCAGGAACCCAAGCTTGCTCAAGCATCACACACAAATGTTTTGAGACTAAAAATACAGTGCAGGGCAAAGAGGGTCACTTCCTGCATCTCAACCCAAAAAATAATAGCCAGAGTATCACTTTCCAAAACAGTAAAGAAACAATCGAGCGTGAACGATTAATGTCATGATAACCCATATGACAAAAGCATATTTGCAAAAAGAATAATTAGCATGTTTAATTACATACATTTCCAGTATATTTGATACAAAATCTATTTAAAAAATACATAATGTATTTTAAGTTTGGAAATGTATTTTGTAATACATTTGGCATTTGAAGGTTTAAATGAAATATATTTTCCACTGGCACATTATATTTAGCATATATTTTGCTCAGAACAAAAATATACATTGCCAATCAAAAGTTTGGAATAATTAAGATTTTTTCATGTTTTTGAAAGAAGCCTCTGCTCACCAAGGCTGCATTTATTTGATGAAAAATACAGTAAAAACATTAATATTGTAAAATATTATTACAATTTAAAAGAACTGTATTCTATTTGAATATATTTTAAAATGTCATTTATTCCTGTGATGAGAAAGCTGATTTTTTGAACAGCCGTTAACCCAGTAAGACATTTATAATGTTACAAAAAATCTGTTAAATGCAGATTTTGTTTTCTATTCATCAAAGAATCCTGAAAAATGTAAAACAACAACAACAACAAAAAAACAACAACTGTATTATTAGTAGGAATTGAGCACCGGTATTATCCACATTTTAATGATTTCTGATGGGTCATGTGACACTGAAGACTGGAGTAATGATGCAGAAAATTCAGCTCTTCATCACAGGAATAAATTACATTTGAAAATATATCCACATAGATAACAGTTCTTTTAAATTGTAATAACATTTCACAATATTACTGTTTTTACTGTATTTTTGATCAAATAAATCCAGCCTTGGTGAGTATAAACTTCTTTCAAAAACATTAAAAATCTTAATTATTCTACGTTTCTGACTGTGTATATTTTTTTCCCAAATTCATGACACTGCCATTCAGATCCTGTGGTCCCCTCCAATCAGAAAGCAAAATTAGCCATAAAATAGATGTTTTAGCAATTATTGCCAATTAGGTCAAATAAATAGCGCGGCCCTCCTTCCAAAAGGAAAAGGTTAGGCTGTTTATCTGCAGCATGAGAATAAAACGAAACATCCCCCGTGGCTAATCACAGAATGTCACATGTGTAAGTGCGGCTCTGGAAACAGTTAGGCTGTTCTGCCTGTCCCGCTGGAGGGGAGTTCGATGCTCTGCAGCAGACATTATCCAGCTCACTTCCTGGAGCAGCGCTGAGTGCCAACATTCCCCGGGACTGCCGTTTTACATGCAGCTGAAATTAAAACAATCCTCCATCATGTACATGGACTGACTGATGTCTCTCAGCTGCAGTGTCCGTTTAAGTCAAAGCTTGCTTAGTGATCCCGGATGGTACTTGATTCATGTGAGTTTGGGGATTAGGTCTCTGTAGAGGCCAAAGTTCAAGCAAAACATTATGGTGCGATGGGAAAAAAGCTGCAGTATTTTATAGACCGGCAGCAAATGGACCTTGCTTTAAAATATATAGGCCTATCAATATATATGATTTATATGCATATCTTGCTTTATCGTTCTACAGCAAAAATCATTAATATGGCAAGAAATATGAAGTTTCTATGTCAGAGACCTCAAAAGCCTGTTAAAACAGGAGCTTGTGCAGCATGTCAACTTGTTAACAGTCTGAAAGTTTTGTTTTTCTGTGTCTGCAAAGATATGTTATTTGCTGTTGGGTTAAAGTGGAGATAATGCAATCACAGTAGGGGCTTTTTTGCCCTTTCCTTGCAAATACTGTGTGAAGTTCAATCACATGACATATAAAAAAGGCTCATGAAGACATACTTTGTTTAGCTTTCTCTTGCACTGTCCTCCTACTAAATACAGCCTTATAAAGTAAGTTTTATTTTAGCAATGTGTCATTACATCATGTTATTGTCATGGGGAAGTCGTGGCCTAGTGGTTAGAGAGTCAAACTCGTAACCCAAAGGTCCCGGTACCAGTAGGGATTGTAGGTGGGGGGAGTGAATGTACAGCGCTCTCTCCCACCTTCAATACCACAACTGAGGTGCCCTTGAGCAAGGCACCGAACCCCCAACTGCTCCCCGGGCGCCGCAGCATAAATGGTTGCCCACTGCTCCGGGTGTGTTCTTCATGGTGTGTGTTCACTGCTGTGTGTGTGCACTTTGGATGGGTTAAATGCAGAGCACTAATTCCAAGTATGGGTCACCATACTTGGCCACATGTCACGTCACTTCATTTAAAGGTGAAGTGCACACAAACATAACTAGTTGAGGAATAAGTAGTTAGATTCAGTCTTTTAAACAACAGTTCAATAAACAGGAAGTTAATATTGAGTTACTATACATTTTAGCCACAATATTACAAGTTACTATGTTTTTGTTAGTAAAAATGAGCAAAATGAGCAACATAGCAGCAATGTTTCATTCCAAGATGAATTATCGGTTTTAATTGGTTGAGTGAATGATTCAATGATTCTTTCATAAAGACAGTCTCTTGATTTTTTACTGAATGAATCAGCAATTTTGAACGAATTGTTTGAATTAATGATTCAATGACTCATTCATAAAAACAGAGGCCGTGTCTAAAATCACATACTTTCTGAGTAGGTACTTTTTTAAATATGTAATTACTTCACAACCATTTAAGGTATGTTTTATATATGTGTGTAGCATGAATGAAATTCGGACATATGTGACATGACTATACCATTCACAAATCCTCCCCCATGGCCTCATGGGATAGTGAAGTGTCCATTGAATGCTCATTTTAAGAAGTAGTAGATCATTCAGGTACATTTCACCTACTGTTTTATGAATACTTTGAATCCTAACATACAGTACTATTCTTTAACATACTGTTTTTCACCTATTATATGGTATGTACAGTATGCAAATTTGGTGTGGCAAACACGTTTCATTTCTGAAGCACACAGATTTTGAACAAATTTGTTAAATTAATGATTCAACGACTTATGACTACTGTTGTAAACTGCAGAAAGAGACCCTAAAAAATCCCCAAACGCTATGTCAGCCAGCTAGTAATGCTACCCTGGTGACATTTACATCAGAAACAGCAAATGTTCAAAACATAAAAGTAAACCAAATGTTTACATTTGCATAAAAACACAATCCACATGCAAGGCCTAGTGAAACAAAGCATGCAAAATAGCATTTGACAATGCCCCAGCCAGCTCATAAACACACACACAGATGAAATAGCACCTGTAAAGTATATATGTTTACGGCCTTTGAGAGAGAGGTCAGCGGGTCGTACCCCTGGGGTCATGTTCTTTAGCTGCTTCTAAATGTCTGGCTTGTGATGTAGAACATTTTATGGGCGATCGGGGTTTCCCCTATAATGTTTCATTACAACGGTCCTCATTTAGAGGAATGCTGCTTTACCAAGAACAAGCGCTTCTGAAGCGTTATTCCTTTTCGTCTGACATCACAAATCCCTCTTACTTTTCACCTCCTACCCTCTAACCGCCTGGCTCCTTCCTGGTATGTAACACCCAAACATTTGTGTCAGATGTGATCAGTGCTACTGCATTTGACCTTTTCTCTGGTAAACTGGAAGGTGTATCACAGAAAGCAGAGCGATGTATTACAGTAACTTCTTTCCTGATCCAGACAGGAGATAAGACGCTGATTCAGAATAAATGCGATCACACATTTGTCATACGAACTATTTTATCTAATTTTTATCTAACATAAATGTGTGTGACGGTAATGCATATCCAAACGTAGAGTTTTCCCAGTTTCAAAGCTCCTCTTCCTCAAATGATGGTTAATTTACCCAGTGCTGTAAGCACAAAAAAGCAAACTGTATTTTAAGGAATTGTTTACAATTTTGTAGTCATATATTTACCAGGATAATCACTATAATTTATGTAGATTACTGCAGTATTATGTTGCAAGGCTTAAAATATTTAGAGGCTGCTCTGTGAAATCTCATTCACTGTAAGAGGCCATAGTCATATTGTTTTTATTAAATCTGACAGTGTGTAATGAGTGTTCAGTCCATCAGTCTGTCTTTGAAGGCAACGTCTGATTTATATTAAAGAACACTAAGTTTTGAACTGATTTTTGCCAGGTTTGTACTTGACCGTTCTGATTTTGTGGTTATGGTTTTAAGAAATGTGTTACATTTTATTAAAATTAGTCTAATCCGTCGAGGAAAAACTGTGAAATGCATGAAATTTGCACTAGCTGAAAGCAGAAAAGAAAAATGAGCTCTACTGTACAGTTGTTTGCCTTTATAGTTCTTACAAAGACATGCAAAAGCATCAGCAGATCTCTGAACTAAAGCGAACAATGATAGTCTTCCGGTCTCAGAAGTGTTACTTCCTGTGCATCTTTCTCTTTCTTTTTTTTTTAAGTAAGTGTACAAGGTCACAAGTGTTTGTTTGAAATGTACAAGAAACTGCTCCATAGGAAACTGAACCACTTCAAAGACAAGCTTTAAAGTCAGATGCACTTATACACCAAAAGTTCAGGTCTTGTGCACAATTGTCATCATTTACTGAGGGTGTTATGTCATTCCAAATTATTATGACTTTCTTCTGTAAAACAAAACTGTTTGTCCATACAATGAGAGTCAATGGGGTCCAACGTTGTTTTTTGTCCATTGTATGGGCAAAAACAGTTAAAACATTCTTCTTTAAAACACTTTCATTTGTGTTCCATAAAAGAAAGTCATACCGGTTTGGAGGGACAATAAATGATGATTTTTATTTTTAAGTGAACTATCCATTTAACTAAACTGAATAACTAAAGGTGACTGGAAACAAAAGACATGATTTTCCTAAGTAGTCACTTGTAGATCAAAGTCGGAGATGGTTTTGAACCTAAGGAAGCTAAAAGTATGCATAGATGGGATGGAAACTTCAGTCACTGGTATATCTGATGGAGGAACAGTGCACCAGTGAGGGATGTGCCAGGCACAAAACAGATGACGGGAGATGTTTTTCCCAGCTAGCAAGAATGTTTAAAATATCCTGGAACCCGGAATACTTCCTTGCGATCATGTCATAATAGCAAAAAACGAGCCTTATCACAACAATTTATGAGGAACCTTCCAGATCGCATGGTAGCCATGTATCATATTCAATGTGAATGTTTTCACAGTAGCTCGTTGAGTAGTTGTTTAAATTGGAGGCTGACCAAAGCGCTAATTATGTCTATTATGATCATTTAAACCGAACTGCCCATTCTGTGCCAGTTCTCAGACAAGTAAGTCGTTTGCCAAATCGTATTGATGCCGCTATGACATTTTCCATGACCAACCTGCTCTTGAACTCCTCATTGGGTACCATAAACTCCAAATTTGCCAGGTCTGGAGATGATTTCTCTAAGGAAACATACTGTAGTAGCACAAATAAAGCATATGAACCATGTCTACTGTCTATAACCATCTTCTATTATAATTATGAGTCAGAGCATTTCCTTTGAAAGGACTGGGGCTTGTCTGCATGTAATGGAATGCATTCGGCAATCTGAAGTCTCCAAGTATGGAAGAAGACAGTTCAAAGCAAGGGAGAGCCCTTGCCAGTAAGTGCTCTGGATTTATAACTGTGGAGATCTTCTTCATGCAGAGTGGCAGATGGCTAACTTAAGCCCGTCTCGCTCTACACTTGACCATTCATCTCCTAATGACCCTATTTTTGGTTCACTTTATTCAATTAGACAAAAAGGGCTGAAATGAAACTACAGTCAGCCATATTAGATGCTCAGGATAAAAACGAATCACTTGATGAAGTGAAACATGTTTAATGAGTCTGCGCTGAAGATGCCTTAAAGGAATAGTTGGCCATAAAAGGAAAATTCGGTTGTAATTTATTCACCTTCATGTTGTTTCAGTGTGGAACACATTAGAAGATATTTTGAGAAATGTTTTTGTCCATACAATGAAAGTAAATGGGGTCCAAAACAGTGGCTTTCATTATATGTACAAAACACATGGAGATATTTTTCAAAATATATTTGTTTGTGTTCTACACTGGAAAAAACAATGAGCAGTGAGTAAATGATGAGATTTTCATTTTGGGGTGAAAGGCAGCAGGGTGCACAAACCGTTCTGCTGTTATGAATCTGTTAAGCATTCAATTAATTCATTATTTATCCCAGACAGTGCAGGCGTTTTGTACATAAAGCACACACAGAAGAAATGCATTCCTATCAAAGCCTGGAGATAAACCGTACACACTGTTTATCCATGGAAAAAAATCTCAACATTCACAGACTGAACTTTAACGTATGCAATCTATTAGTCTACAATATCGTAAAATATTAGCAATATTATTCAATATAAAAAATGACTATAATAGTAAAATATAAACAGTACAATTAAATATAAAAAAAATTGTAGAAAAAATGTATGGGATATTTAAGGCATTTGCTAGTCAGTGCCATTTATCAACATAATAACATAAAATAATTTTAAAAATACAAACAAAAACATGTTTTATGTAATTTTATGTATTTATCCAAGAAAACACTACTGCAAGCAATCTTATAATAATTAGAATCATAATCTCCAATGACTCAGCAATTAACAGTCGGCACATCTGAGGAAATAACTAGGAAATGACTCAGTAATCTACAAATACAACAGAGCTTTTTATAACATGTTACACAGGCCTTAGACATGCAAGTGAATATGTATGTGTCTGATGTCCCACGCATCCATATGCAGATTACACGCACGCTGACTGAAAACAGATGAATTTCCTTTAGTGTCTCAAACCAAAAACACCTGCACCCTCACCTCCATTAGGAATTTACATGGCTTAAATGTTGCCACTACAATAACCACATCTGGGTCTCTGGAGCAGTGGAGGAGACAGACATGCACAAACATGACTGTTGTCCACTATAGGTGCTGATCTGTAATCTCGGAGCATCTTAAGTAAGTGAATGACAGGATCTAAAATAAAACCACCAAAGAGTATCAGCGTACTCCTTTGGTAATGCAGTATTATGCTTATCACAGCACCATATATGCATGAAATTGTTAATAAAGCAGTATTTTGAAGTGTGCTAGCCAGTAGGGACTGGACCAGAGTTAGAAAAACTCTGTAAAAGGTGTAAAATGTGCTTGATCTGTGCATATTTGTCTCCTGATTCAGACGAGACAACTTTTTTCTGTGGAGAAAGCAATACAAATAGATGACTCATATTTTACCCAGAAGCAAAGGTTAGAAGTTAAAAACGTCTTAATGATGGATTTGTTTCTTACAAACACACAGCTTTTCACTTTACAAGACATTAATTGATGGACTGGAGTGGAGTGGATTACTTTGTGTATTATTGTGATGCTTTTATCAGCTGTTTTGACTCTCATTCTGACGGCACCCATTCACTGCAGAGGATCCACTGGTGAGCAAGTGATGTAACGCTACATTTATTCAAATCTGTTCCAATGAAGAAACAAACTGATCTACATCTTGGATGGCCTGAGGGTGGTAAATTGTCAGCAAATTTTCATTATTTGGTAAACTGTTCCATTAAGTGCATGGATGAAGCGACTGTGTGATGATCCTGGACCTAATGTGAGTCAATGTGAACCTTTAACTGCAGCTGCATCCACAACTCAATTCCTTAACGCGGGTCACAAGCCTTTATCACATGCATTCCTAAGAAACTGCACCCAAGGAGATCTGAGCTGTCTTCATTTGGTTAAACTAATAGAGAGGGAACACTGATTGCTATTCTTTATATAAAAAAGGTGCTCTTCCTGCCATTTAATAGCCTAACATTAATTAAAGGTTTACATGAAAGGTGTTTTAAAAGTTGCCAATATGCAGCTTTGTGGACAACAGCTAAAATGTTGATTTATATTTTGAGATGCCATTAGGAAGTTTTTATTTTTGTTTAGATGGCTCTTATACATTTCAATAGTACTGATGGTTTTGTACTGTATACTGACACCTACTGGCTTGGATGTAAGAAGTTTGTGTAACACTGGCTGAAAGTTCTATATAAAGTTTAAAATATATATATTTTTGTTACTACAGTGATTAGCAACTTCTTCAATTGCACGGCACAAGTGTGTGATCTTAACATGTCAGCTGCCATGATGATGCAACCAGGTCCATGTAGAATAAAACTGTAATTTTTTTTTATTTCTTCAGTCTTTATCTCATGTGAGAGTACATGTTTTCAATTATTTTTCTCAGAAGTCATATTTATGTCTTCATGCTTACAAATTTTTTATTTAGCAAAACATGACAAAGGGCACCAGAATGCAGAATGTCAGTGTAATGGTGATAATAATATGAGAAAGGGATAAAAATGTCTGATAAACATAGCCAGTTGCTCTTAATGTAAGACTAAAAGTGCAAGTAAACATTTTATATGCACATATACACTGTGCAAGCATGTGGTGCGCAAAATCGTTTTACGCCGCGTAAACATGCGTTTATAAGTAATGTTCTCTACGTCTACGAGAAGATAAATAACAATAAATTGTGTTCAGAATAACAGACCGCAGCCTGTCAAAGTGGATATAACAAACCGGATCAATAATGCATGTATGGTCTTTGGAATAATGACATGCACCGAATAAACAACGCGCGCAGTTTCGCACTCAGGATTTTGACATCATCATCGTCATCGTTCATTTGACCGAAAACAGACTAAATAAGACACAATAAAAAAAACGTACCCAACAGCGCTGCTAGTGTGAAATGAACGACTCCAGAAAGCATCTTCCCGGTTCGCTGTCAGAGCCTGGATACGAGGCTCCTCTCCTTGGAAGCGCAGACGCTCAACTGAGCAGCAGCCTGACTCTCTGGAGGCAAACACTCAACTCAGTTACTCTCAGAGTTAGCTAGAGGATATTTAATTTGCAAAGTCAATGTCCCAGTGCAAGTCTACAGATCTCCGTTTGCCTGAACTACAACTTGACTGACTTTACAAAGCGTATTTGAAAGCGAGGAGTGACGGTGAGGGAGGGTTTAGCTGGGCATTTGAAGGAGGACTCTCACTCATTCACATTCACATTCACATTCAAGTAGCTGTACTAGCAGAGTTTTAGGCAGAGTTAACATTATATACAGTATGTATACATTTACAAACGTGTACACAAATAATTAAAATATTACTGATGATAACAATAATGATTTTTTTTTATTATTATTACTACTATTATTATTTTTTTTTTTTTATTAGCCTACAATTGTGTATATTTCACTGGTCTAAACTGGACATTAACTGAACTAAAATGGTGATTATAGCTTGTTTAAACTGTTCACTGGTTGGTCTAAACCAGGGGTAGGCAAGTTCGGTTCTAGAGAGCTGCAGTCCTGCAGAGTTCAGCTCCAACCCTGAAAAAAAAAAAACTCCCCTGCCTATAGCCTTAGTAATCCTGAAGATATTGATTAGCTTGTTCAGGTGTGTTTGATTAGGGTTGGAGCTGAACTCTGCAGGACTGCGGCTCTCTAGGACCGAACTTGCCTACCCCTGGTCTAAACTAGCCATTAGTTGGTCTAATCTGGTCATTAGCTGGTTTAAACTGCTCATTAACTGGTCACTAGCTGGTCCAGCCTGGTAATTAGCTGGTCTAAGGTGGACATTAGCTCATCTAAACTGGTCATTAACTGGTCTAAATTAGCCATTAGTTGGTCTAAGCTGGTCATTAAGCTGGTCTAAACTGCTCACTAACTGGTTTAACCTAGGTAGGTCTAAACAAGTCTCTAGCCAGTCTAAATTAGTCATTAGCTATCTCAGATGGTCATTTGCTGGTCCAATCTGATCATTAATTGGTCCAACCTGGTAATAAGCTGGTCTAAGGTGGTCACTAGCTAGTCTAAACTAGCCTAACCTTGTAATTAGCTGGTCTAAACTAGTCACTAAAGTCTAAACTAGTCACTAGCCAGTCTAAATTAGTCATTAGCTGTCTCAGATGGTAATTTGCTGGTCTAATTTGATCATTCCTGGTTTCAAATGGTCATTAGCTGGTCTGAGATGGCCATTGGCTAGTCTAAACTAGTAATTAGCTCGTCCAAGATGGTCATTAGCTGGTTGAGATTGGTCTAAGCTGGTTCAGCCTGGTAATTATCTGGTCTAAACTATTCCTTAGTTAGTCTAAGGTGGTCATTAGCTGGTCTAAACTAGTAATTAACTGTCTTAATTAACTTAAGATGGTCATTAGCTGGTTCAGGCTGGTCTAAGGTGGTTCAACCTGGTAATTTACTGGTCTAATCTGGTCATTAGCCAGTCTAAACTAATTATTATCTGGTCCAAGATGGTCATCAGTTGGTCTAGTCTTGTAATAAACTGGTCTAAATTGGTCCAACCTGGGGTGCGTTTCCCAAAAGCATCGTTAGCCAACTATGGTCGCAATTTCCGACGTTACCAACATAGTTCAATGAACATTCGCAAACAGTGTCGCAAACTTCCCAGCCAACATGTATATGTGGGCCCCACATGGTTTATGCTGGGTCTACATGGGTACCAAGTGGGCATGGTCCCAAAATGGGCATCTTATCTGGGGCCCACTTGGGTCAACTAAGTAGGTCCCACATTGGCAAAAACATTATCCGCAGCGCCCGCGGATATAACCGCCATCCGCGCTACACCTCTCAACCTGTGGTTAGAAGCATAGTTTGTTGTTAGTAAGACATGTGGGCTTGAATAAATATGCTCATTGGCAAAATAAGCAAGCTAACATTTTAATTTAGCATTTCAATCTCTGTATTTTTGCACGTCCTCAATAAGCGCAGTTTTTGAAGTGCACAAATGAATGCATGTGCGCATGTGCACAAATGCACAAAAGGAAACCCCAGAGTATGACGTAAGAGGGAAACCGTGATGAATCAAACATCAAATAAAGCAAAATGACAGGGAACAAAAAATAGCAAATTAGTCATCAGGTACCATGTTTAACACAGCAGCATCTTAGAGATCTCTAATCAGTTAAATAGCAGACGTTTTTACTCCACCACATGCGTGTGACATCATTAACAATAGCCCTATATTGTTGAACTAATGTGGTTCAAACGACGGAGATGCGACCGTTTTCGGGAAACAGTCGTGATTAGGTAGTTTGTTCCCACGACAATGCATCGTGCTATGGTGGTTAATCAGCGAGTTACGTCGTTGTACGGGAAACACACCCCTGGTCCAGCCTAGTAATTAGCTGGTCTAAGGTGGTCATTAGCTGGTCTAAACTAGTCTAACCTGGCAATTAGCTGGCTGGTCTAAACTAGTCATTAACTGGTTTAAACTAGTCGTTGGTTGGTCTAAGATGGTCATTAGCTGGTCTAAACTAGTAATTAACTGGTTCAAGATAGTCATTAGCTGGTTCAGGCTGGTCTAAGGTGGTCATTAGCCAGTCTAAACTTATTATTATCTGGTCCAAGATGGACATCAGTTCGTCTAGTCTTGTAATTAGCTGGTCCAAGCTGGTCCAACTTGGTCATTAGCTCTGGTGTTGTTGTGTCTATTTAAAGGGGTCATATGATGCGATTTCAATTTTTCCTTTCTCTTTGGAGTGTTACAAGCTCTTGGTGCATAAAGAAGATCTGTAAAGTTGCAAAGACTAAAGTCTCAAATCCAAAGAGATATTCTTTATAAAAGTTAAGAGTTAACCACGCCTACCTAAAACGGCTCGTTCTAACACGCCCCCACATGTCTACGTCACTGTGTGAGAAGATTTGCATAACGCTGCCCAAATGTTCACGCAAAGAATGTTTTGTAGTATTGTTGCCGCCGCCATGTCGTGAAGAGCTGTGTGTTTTTGCTGTGGATCGCCGGATCGGCTTTCACCGTGGACGAAGCGGAGTCCAGCCCGGGGTCATAAATGCTGTTTTTACATTGCAAATGCCAACAGTGCTAGATACCAAACACAAACCATCAAAGCAAAACTGAAATCTCACTAATCATCAGTTATTCTGACAATAATGTGGCCATAAGTCTGCTTCGTATACACTACCTGCTCTTCATCAAAGACTAAAGCATCACCGAGGGGATCTGGAGAATTATTCCTGCAATAATGACATTTACAGATGGCAAGCAGTCACATAAAAAATTAAAAGTCCAAAGTGTCAGTGAGCGAGAGGCCATCGAGTGTATCGTTCCCTTGAGTCATGTGTATTTCTGACAAAAAAAAGAAGAAAAAAACAATCAAAAATGTAATCTCAAGAATCTCTAGAGAAACAGACCATTTACATTATTCCAGCTTCCGCTGTTCTCTAGGTCCTCCCAGAATCACGTTTCAGGAAAACACTGATTAGTGTTTTTAGTCTGTGTCTTTCTTTAATCAATTTCCTCCACCACACCCGTCTGCAGGCCTGCCTTTGAACGAGCAGACACAGCCTGTTACAGAAGAGACCTTACACATCCGATGCATGTAAGATGCACCCCACCAACAGCTTATAGGTATGGATATCCTAAACAAATCCCCCTCCCCCTGACTGAAGGAAATGAGGCGGGTTTGCCTGACAAATATTTAGCCAATAGGTCAGATTATTAAATCACAACATCTGATCTGTAAAGAAAATAAATTCAATTGCTAATTTACTAAATTAATCATTCATATATGTATCTTTTGTTAATATAAATAGTTATTACATCTATTATAATTAATTAATTAATTCAAAACAGACCATGACTTCAATATACCTGTTCTATAATGATATAACTGTTCCGAAATAATAAAAAGCCTCATTAAAAGCCTTCTTAAATTTCCTGACAAAATGGCCCAAAATAATATCAATAATATTATATAATTATATCAATAATAACATATTAATTTAACAATATTGACCAATAATAATAATAATATTATTATTATTATTAAACAAGACATAGAGCAGTTTTGTTTTCAAATATAAGCAACATTTGAGAAAAAAAAAAGATAAGTTTAACAAACAAGCAGGAAGCCATATTGCTCTCATGTGACAAGAATACCATTAAACAGAAAAAAAGGAGAGATGACTCCTATGACTAAACTTTTAAAAGTGTAAAAACTTTTTTTTTTTAATGAAATGGCAAGTTTAGTTTTAAATCATCAAATGGTCTAACCCCAAGAAAAATATTCATGATTCACAAATTCTGAAAAATTACCTTAATTTTAAATAAATAAATAAATAAATAGCACATTTACTAACATATATTCAAGTTTTAAGGAAATTATTTTACTCTTACTTGATGGTTGAACATAAACTATATAGGCCTACTTTTTCATGGTTTTTCCTTTTCATCATCTTGGACATAATTATGTGTCATTTAATCACATAACAGTATAAAACATAACAACTTTGGATGCATTATTGACAAAGCTGTTCTTTGCAACAACATGCTGGAATTGATTTCCTTTATCTCACACACACACACACACACACAAACACACACACACACGCACACACACAAACTTTCAGAATTTGGTTTGTGGCTGGTCTGTTTATTTTGGACACAGCATGATCTTGATTAGTTACCCTGTTACCAAAGGAAAGCTTTTAAGATGTCATTTGCTTTTCAGCAAACAGCCGTACATGAGCCATTATTTCAGAAAATGCCTGTCAGATTGGTTTAAAATAATAAATTCGCCTTAATGTGGAGGAAAAGATGTTTGATGGAGCACAAGGAGTCCTCTTATACAACAACATAATCTGATTTCTCGTGTCCAGAACAGTCAGATGTCTGTTCTTCAAGCCTATGTTCTGTACTTCTCCATTTTCTAGATTTTTTTCTGGATAAATAGTTATAATTTCAGAATGCAGAACTCAAAAATAACCCATTGCAGATCACTAATAACTAGGGGTGTAACGGTACACGTATTCGTACCGAAAATTTTCGGTCTTTCAGTTCGTTACGCATGTGTAGCCTACCGAACAAATTCAGTCAATAAATGCCGTTTTGATGCTCTTTGATGTGGCGTGACATATCGCAGTATACTAATGTATCAGTTATAACGGCATAACGCGGAGCACGATCACCTCCTCTTTATTACTAGTGTTAACACAAAATAAACATGAATGAACATCTCACCCCTCACGTAATCGCTCAAGTTTCAAGTTATAGTTTAGAGCAGAAGCCGAGGTAGATTTTTATCCCTATAAGACAATTTTAATAATAATTGAAGTCATTTATAAAAGAGCAATTTGCTCAGTAAAACATTGTTCATAAAAACTATTTATGTTTAGTTTTTTTTTCCTCCTGCTGTACCGAAACCATACGAACCGAATTGGAATTGTAGTTACGTGGAAAGGTCATGTTTTTTCGTAGCGTAAGAAATTTTTTAGGTTTCAAAAGATTTAAACATCAAGAATACGCACATGAACTGACCATTTTAAACAATAAACTGAAACAAAGATATATAAATCAGCATACAACAACTTTTGAACAGTCCTCCTTCTCCATACTTGTAAACACTGGGTCAGTTCTTCTGCCTATGTCACTACATAATGCGTGAAGTCCAGCTAGTGCAAGATGAGTATTTGTGGTAAAAAAAAAGTATAATTGTTTTTTTTTTTAATGATCGATTGTTTCGCTAGATAAGACCCTTATTCCTCGGCTGGGATCGCCCTATGAAGCTGCATTGAAACTCCAATTTGGACCTTCAACCCATTGGCCACCATTGAAGTCCACTATATGGAGAAAAGTCCTGGAATGTTTTCCTCAAAAACCTTAATTTCTTTTCAACTGAAGATAGAAAGAACTCGAGGAATGCTGGGAAACAAACAAACCTGATGGCACCTTTTCTCCTGATTTGTGGCATCATGGCACTCATAGTTTAATGAATGTGTTTGCCCTCCTGCCCAGTTGGATGACTATGATTGTGTGTGAATTAGAGCTGAGTGTCTTTGTGGTTTACCCCGTCCACACCCACTCACTTATTAGGTAACATCAGCAACGCTTTAGAAATGTTGCATTCTCACTCCCACTTAAACTCATTTTTGTAAACAGTATAATGAATACATAAACACAGTCAGATGTGCTGTCAGAACTAAGTGGCGGCTTTTTGACAGTTAATTAGGAAATCACTGATTGACTGCATTACACTGACTTATCAAGCTCTTGTTGTTTGACAAAGGACCTTGGAATGATTCTGAAAAAAATCAGGAAATTTGCTGGAGACAGTGATACGGGTCATTAATGAAGATTCAAAGCGCCCTTCAGCCCAGTTTCATGCCTGTTTGTTTTTGTGCTTGGCATGGATCTGTGTGAACTTTCTTAGTGGAATTCTGCGTATGCCAATGGGTTTTTTTTCCTTCCTCCCCCATCACACAGTTGTTTGCAACTTGTGACCACAACTCTGCAGACTCCAGCATTTAGAGTTATTGGAACATTGCAGGTTCATTACGAAGTCACTAAACTAAAGAAGCAACATAAACTGACCGACTGATTAATGTGCAGTTGTACAATATACAGTAGCCTATAGTTAGTTCATGTTTATACCCATAGCTGATCACATGAACACATTGATGGATATGGCTGACTCTCATGAAAACTTTAAGCAGATCCAGATCATTTAGTGCCCCCTCCACATTTTTTATAATAATAATAATAATAA
>NW_015539915.1:946597-946743 GCF_001515605.1 Sinocyclocheilus anshuiensis
ACTCATTGTTATTATATTATCCTTATTCTAAGGCATAAAAATGTAATTAAATTAAATTACAATTTTCTTTTCTTTTAATGTATTATTTTATTTTTTAATGATTTACTTTTTGATGTAGTGCCTTTAATTTATGATGATTTAAACAA
>NW_015539915.1:947245-947611 GCF_001515605.1 Sinocyclocheilus anshuiensis
GTAATGCATATTTATTGTAATACAGATATTTCTAAAATAATCTAATCTAAGAAAAAAATTTAAATAAAGAAAATGTCAGAATGTATTACTATGTGAAATTATGTCACAACAAACAAATGAATAAAAAATATGTTTAATATTAATTCATTATTTATATTATTTAATAATAATAATAAAATAAAAATTTAATCTCCAAATTATTATTAGTTATTGATTATTAATATTAATGTTATAATTAATATTATACAATTATTAATATTAGTTTATTCTTATTCTTATTACATGCTCCATATTCTAAGGCTTAAATTAAATTAAATTAAATTAAATTAAATTAAATTAAATTAAATTAAATTTTGTTGTAGTGCC
>NW_015539915.1:947701-958038 GCF_001515605.1 Sinocyclocheilus anshuiensis
TTAAATTAAATTAAATTAAATTAAATTAAATTAAATTAAATTAAATTAAATTAAATTAAATTAAATTAAATTAAATTAAATTAAATTAAATTAAATTAAATTAAATTAAATTAAATTAAATTTTGTTGTAGTGCCTTTAATTCATAATTTTAATTATGATTTGTGATTGAAATGATGAATTATGATTTAATATTGACTTTAATATTATTGATCTATTTATTTATTATTTGTCATCTGGACATGTTAGTTTGAGACGAGCCAATTCAAACAAATGACAGCTTTAATGCATTTGATTCTGCTCTTTAATCTATATGGTCATGTTCACTGATTGGCAGACACAGGATAGCCCTTTTCTGATCTGCTTGTTTGACAGCTCTCAGTAGGTGCCCAAGCAATCAACACCAATCGAAAGAGTTCAGAGTTCACAAAGAGCCGCTCAATGATCATGTTTAGGAGCGTGAGAGTCCATATGTCTGGTATGATTTAGAAAAGAGGACTGCAATAATGTAACAAGAGCTGAAGAAAAACCAGCTACCTACTCCACCAGGACGCTTGAGTTCAAATGTTAAACATCTAGCCATTAGAGAGAAAGAACGAGATCAATATGGTGATATTCTCATTGAGATTCGCCCTCTTTGCTGTAATCTAATGCCCACTTTGGTCTCTATCCACAACCACAGTGTCTTCGTGGAGGGTCTATCATGCGTGAACCCACTGCGTCTGATCAAGGCACTGCACTGCGATAAAAATTCGTCACAGCGGGACATCTCATGTTCTTTTTGACAAGCATTCGGCATGCTGTTACATCACATCTGGGAGACCATGTGGCCTCACTTACTCACTTGACAGGACCTACACTGGCTCGGGTTAGAGCCAGACCACCAGGCAATGACTTCTGCTCTCTCTCGTGACCTTGCTTGCACATCACCTGGTGCAGATTAATGGTAAACAGGCCTGTGTGAGCTGCATGGTCCCCACTGCGGGTCTTTTCTCAAAGCAAGTCTTGAGCAGAGGGGGTCCTATTGTTATATGCTTCCTGCACGTCTTCTGTGGAGGGAAGAGGAAAGGGAGGTCACTGCGTGGTTTGGCAGCCACTTGCAAGCTCAAAGAACATATCAATGGATATAATCTGGGCGTGTTTCATCAGCACATTGAAATTTTGGCAGAAAGCTGTTACCTTGCAACAGGAAATGCATTGGCTAAACTGTTACTCAACACATACAATATTAGGGTCAGTGACATGACATTTGCTTTCTTTTCTGTTAATTTATTAAAAAAACGCATTAAAAATTTAATTTGCAAATACAATGACTTGAACATGTTTTTCATTTCTAAAATTCATTTTGATATGCAATCAGAAATGTAAGAGTGAAACACCAGCTAACAAGCAACGTTCTTAGAACTTTGGCTAATGTTCTGCCAATTTGCCATTTTTATCAAGGTTGATAAGGACCATTTTAACTCCTTAAAACAAAATAAAGATGACAAAATAATATAAAAATAGATACATTTCCCAAGAAATAAATAATGCACTGGGAGAGTTGTGGCTAATGAATTCCAGGGTTACCAGATCTGCGTTACAAAACCAGCCCAATTGGTACTCAAAACTAGCTCGATCACAGCAAAAACATGGCCAAAACTAGCCCAATGGCATTCCAGGAGAAATGGCTATCAAAATTGTATTGAAATCACTCCACATTCGTGTTCATGGGGGTCAAAACCTTCCTCCAGGGAGTTCCACCTTGGTCAAAATCAAGTCCCGGGGGGACAGGGGTTTTGCTTTAACCCGTTGACTAAAAAAACAACCCGCGGCAGCAGTATAAAAGAAGTCCAATTCCACGGGAAAACCGCAGACATGGCAATATTGATGAATTCCCTTTTCTTGAAGATTGTGTCCACAGTAATTCCCACACGCTTAGAAAATAAGCTCTGTGACCAACAAAAGTTTATGATTCTTACACATTTTATTCATCATGATTACTCTTCAACTGTTCATTATGAAGGTTGAATCGTAAATACAATCGCCAGAAGTGGAAAAACTAAACGTATGCTATACAGTAAATGAACACCATTATTAAGCTTTCGACAACTTTTTTAGTCTCTGTTTAAATAAACTTTCTCTGAAAGTTTGAGTTAGAATAGTTTGCAAAAGAGCGATTATAAACACAATGAGGCTGTGAAAGCGACTAGTGTGTAGATGAGATTTTATGCTCTTTCCGATGATGTTTAATGAATCCGACAGCCTCTATAGTCCCATTTAGCCACTTGTTAGCAACCTTTTTCAAGACAAGTAAAAGCTAAAAACCGGACAGAGGACAGAGCTTCCTCTAATGGTCCCATCTTAAACTCTTGACATCTGTAATGCTTTCGGAAAAAAACTGCAAGCCTGTGTCGCTTGGTCTCATTTTACACATATAATGAGCTTCTGAGAACACATGGCATTGGCTGTTTAGCCTTGGTTTTGTTTATGAATGATGAGGAATGTGTCCTTGGCATTCTATAATAAGGTGATAGTTTACACTGTTCATTTACAGTTTTACTTTTTTTCGCCTGAATGTCTTTGCATGTTAGTTGCACCACATGATTTTGATTTTGCAAAGAAAAAAAAAAAAAAAAAAAGAAACAGAAGAAGCATGAAGCAATTTAATAATAACAATAATAATAATAATAATTATTATTATTATTATGTAATAAGGTGATAGTTTACACTGTTCATTTACAGTTTTACTTTTTTTCGCCTGAATGTCTTTGCATGTTAGTTGCACCACATGATTTTGATTTTGCAAAGAAAAAAAAAAAAAAAAAAAGAAACAGAAGAAGCATGAAGCAATTTAATAATAACAATAATAATAATAATAATTATTATTATTATTATGTAATAAGGTGATAGTTTACACTGTTCATTTACAGTTTTACTTTTTTTCGCCTGAATGTCTTTGCATGTTAGTTGCACCACATGATTTTGATTTTGCACAAAAAAAAGTAAGAAAAAAAGAAGTATGAAGCAATTTAATAATAACAATAATAATAATACTTATTATTATTATTATTATGTAATAAGGTGATAGTTTACACTGTTCATTTACAGTGTTACTTTTTTTTGCCTGAATGTCTTTGCATGTTGGTTGCACCACATGATTTTGATTTTGCAAAAAAAAAAAAAAAAAAAAAAAAAAAAAAAATTTACAGTTTTACTTTTTTTCGCCTGAATGTTTTTGCATGTTGGTTGCACCACATGATTTTGATTTTGCGAAAAAAAAAAAAAAGAAACAAAAGAAGCATGAAGCAATTTAATAATAACAATAATAATAATAATAATAATTCTGTAATAAGGTCATAGTTTACACTGTTCATTTACAGTTTAACTTTTTTCCCTGAATGTTTTTGCATGTTGGTTGCACCACATGATTTTGATTTTGCAAAAAAAAAAAAAAAAAAAAAAAGAAACAGAAGAAGCATGAAGCAATTTAATAATAACAATAATAATAATAATAATAATTCTGTAATAAGGTCATAGTTTACACTGTTCATTTACAGTTTTACTTTTTTCCCTGAATGTTTTTGCATGTTGGTTGCACCACATAATTTTGATTTTGCACAAAAAAAAGAAAGAAAAAAAGAAACAAAAGAAGCATGAAGCAATTTAATAATAACAACAATAATAATAATAATAATAATAATAATAATAATAATTCTGTAATAAGGTAATAGTTTACACTGTTCATTTACAGTTTTACTTTTTTCCCTGAATGTTTTTGCATGTTGGTTGCACCACATGATTTTGATTTTGCAAAAAAAAAAAAAAAAAAAAAAAAAAAAAGCTTTAAAATAAAAATGGAAAATATGAGCTATATAGTATTACAATATTGCTCAGTACAGCCATTTAAATATAATTGTTTGCCTTATTATATTTTGAGCCATAAATTTACATGCCTTTCATAATATCTGTAGATTAGTATTGCTTTAAGCGTGGCGTCACTATGTGCGTAACTCGTCCCGCACGGTTTGTGCTTTGACTAATGGTGGTTATTTAAGTGTCGAGGGGAGGCTTACAGTTTTACTTTTTTCCCTGAATGTTTTTGCATGTTGGTTGCACCACATAATTTTGATTTTGCACAAAAAAAAGAAAGAAAAAAAGAAACAAAAGAAGCATGAAGCAATTTAATAATAACAACAATAATAATAATAATAATAATAATAATAATAATAATTCTGTAATAAGGTAATAGTTTACACTGTTCATTTACAGTTTTACTTTTTTCCCTGAATGTTTTTGCATGTTGGTTGCACCACATGATTTTGATTTTGCAAAAAAAAAAAGAAAGAAAAGAAGCATGAAGCAATTGAATAATAATAATAATAATAATAATAATAACAACAACATTATGCCAAACTACTCATTAATGTTTTCTTTTCAATCATTTAATTCTTTCAATTAGTTTTTTATTAATTATAATATCAGGACAGTTGTATAACTCCAATGTCTGCTTCAGAATAATGAGACTAGTCATGGACCCGTTATAAGTGACTTTGTAGAGTGGCGTGAGGAGTCTCGCCTTCATTTGAATGTATCGAAGACGAAAGATATGGTAATTGATTTTTGAAAGAATGTTTCTATGCATGACACATCCATTAAGGGTCAAACAGTTGAGTGTGTGCAATCTTAGAAATACTTAGGGACAAACATTGATTCAAAGTTGTGTTTTGAAGCCAACTGCGAAGCTGTGTGTAAAAAGGGGCATCAATGTCTGTTCTTTTTAAGGAAACTGTGCAAATTTTAAATTGATAAAACACAGTTGATTTTGTTTTATCATGCTTTTACCCGGCTTCGCTGTATCCAGGCAGGCAGGTACAGCGACTGGGTGTTTCAATTCTAAGTGATAGGCATCATCCCCTGTATTATGAGTTCCAGCATTTTCCGTCTAATCGACGGTTTAGAATGCCACAGTGTACAACAAAACAGTATAAGAACAGTTTGTCCCAGTAGCGATGGGTTTATTTTAATGATTTAGTGTTTGGTGTTGTTTTATAGTGTTATAGTGTTGTCTATTGTATTGTCTATGATATGTATGAGAAATATTCTGAACTTGTTCACTGAAAACTAATTTACCTACGGGTATAAAATAAAGAAACCTGAACCTGAACCTGAATGTTTTTGACTATATGCCCCCCAAAAATGTCAACATTAATTTAAAAACAGAAATTAAAAAACATGGTAATCACAGACCCAGCTAATAATGAACATTCTCAGAACTTTGGTCAAGGTTCTCCCAATGTTCTCCTAATAATGTTAATGGAATGTTCGTTCAGAGTTATCTTGTTTTTATAATGTTTTCAAAACATACATTGTTCATGGAACATTATATTTCTGAAACATTTTAGCTGATCTAACATTTGTTAATTGTTACTACTTGCTTGCATTCATGCTCCTATAATGTTTGGGAAATTATAAAACGGAATGTTACCTTAACGTTCATATAATAATAATAATTAAAAAAAAACATTTTCATAGCTAAATGAAAACATTAGCAAAATGTTCTTAGCACATATTTATGTTAACAGTGTTGGGGAAAGTTACTTTTAAAAGTAATGCATTACAATATTGTGTTATTCCCTAAAAAAGTAACTAATTGCATTACTTAGTTACTTTTTATGGAAAGTAATATTTTACGCTACTTTTGCATTACTTTTTCTCATCTGGACTGGGCTTGCATGTTTGGTTTTAATTATAAAAAAGTTATATTTTTGGCAAATGTAAAAGCGCTTTCACACCAAAAGTAAAATTAATACGCCTCAGACTGAAGGAAATCTAAAGTCATATCTGTACAGTAGAGGGCACAGCTCAAACAAACCTTTCAAAAAAAGTAATCTGATTACGTAACTCGTGTTACCCTAAAACTTAATAAACTGGGGAAGAGGTAAGCCTATTTCAATCATGACAGCTCTCGGAAGATTTTAGCATGGTAATGTACATGACAATGTTAATGTAGTTGGTCTTGGCGGAATAGATCTGCTCCGCTGCTGCTGCTGAATTGCTGCTGCTGTGTTGGTTATTGCTGTAGTTGAGATTATTGCTGCTGCTGCAAGTACGAGAACTTGCTACTGCCAATGCATATGGCGATTAAGACAATAAGTATTTAAGATATACTGCTGCTGCACAAATAGCATATAAAATAACCCGTAGCAGATCTATACAGGTGGAGCTGGGGAAGGTGGAAGGTTTCAGAGGAACTCTGAAAGCGCGCTGCAAAATGCTCAAGTGGATGCTAACCAGCCATTTAAATGTAAAGCAGCAAGCTCATTGGCTGCGTATGCAACATGAACCAATCAGTAGTTTAATGCTGTGAATATCATCAATTTAAGTTAACGACCCATCAGCCCATCTAGTGTTTCATGAGTGAACTATACGTTTATGTCACTGTAAGACGGACTTGCATTCTTAATGTAGCCTAGGTTATTTTGTATAAATTAATATGTTCGGACCATAATATGGTCCATTACTAAACATGTTATAGGGTCTTTGCACCAACGGTATTGTCTTTCAGCGTCTTCATACATCTTCAAATGAGATTACATGGAGCTCACTTGATGTACTAGCGCAAGGAAAAAGCTTTTTAAAGAGCTGCCCATCATCTGCATTTGCTGTCCCCTTGGCTCATAAATAATCCACAATAGTTTCTGCTTCGTGGAGCAACATAACATATGCCATTAGAGACCTCTGCATGCTTACCTAAGCTCATGAGGTGTCTGAGGCATGTGTTTGGGGTAAGAGTATCTCTCAGCGTGCGGCTGTTGTCTTAAAGAGGGGCACTGGCTGCAGGATCACACGGGGGGGGCTTATAGCTAATGAATGGGCCAGGAAATGGCTCCAATATGGGCTGGAGTGAGTGGAGGTCTTCACGACTGACCTCTCTGGAGTGATTTAGCGCGCGCCTGTCAGCGCAGCTCATGCTGGATCATGGGTCGACTGCGCGGAAATGTAGAGAAAGCGAATGTTTATTTCTCTTTTTAAGGTCTGTTAATTGCCTTTTCTAACTTCCGTTAATGAAACTTTACGTGTTTTCTCTGATGTGAGCAGCAGGGCCTAGAAACTAAGTGAAGAACACCATAAACTTTTCATTGAGAGTTATTACAGTAATTATCATCGATTTACTTGACTGGCTTGCATTTCACATTTTCACATAGGCTCATTAACAGTTATGATAGACTCATTACTGTGTAAATGAGCGCAATGATGTTTTAGATGAGCCGATCGTGTTCTAGTAAACAACATATGGGTGTTTCTTCAGCTGCTGGTGCTTTTGAGCTTGTGGATGTTTAAAAATTAAAAATTAATATGAAAATTAGACATATTAAAAACATTTCCAAGATGGTTTTAATGTGACTGATATTGGTTTTAATAGACATGAACTGTCGGTGTTAGTGTAGGAGAGCATTGTCATCTTCACAGAACTAAATCAGATACTTCGTCCTCTTGGATAACACACAAATATGTTACCAAAATGGTCAGGGAGGCAAGGCATTTGGATGTGACTGTTTATTCAAGACCGTGTTTACACAGGACATATTTCAATACCTTTTGGGGATAGTTCCTCATGGGGATGTGGAGATGCAACCTCAGGATCATCCAACCCTCCCCTCCACTCTCCTTTCCTCTCTGTTTCTGTCCGTTTCACACACAGATCAGATTAGACTGTAAAATCCCTCATCAGGACAGAATCCTGCTGTCCCATTACTGCAGAACAAGAAAAGGCCACAAAGGCCTGTCCTTCCTCTGAACAGTCAGTAATCATCATAACTCTCATCATCAGTAATGAGTGCAGCTGGATGTCTGCGGTCTGGAAGTGAATAGTTTAATAGTATAAATATCTGTAGTTCTCACAGACCGCTGCAGCTCTCAGTTACACTGTCAGCCACAAAGGGCAAAGGCTGAGCTTTCTGCCCACTGTGGGAACACACATGTGTGAGATGTGCATTGCTACTCCTTCTTCTTCTCTTTTTCTTCAAACCTGAAACCAGTCTGATTCTGCTGGTCTTAGCTGGTTTAAGTTGGTTGCATTGGTCTCCCAGTCTACCCAAGCTGGATTTGAGCTGGTAAGCAGCAGGAATAGTTCAACTGAAAGCACAGCTTTAAAATAGCAAGTGTTTAGTCTTCCATCTAGTGGCCGCCGGTGTTTTTCACACAGAAGGCCGTTGCGTGTGTTCCTCAGTTCGTGCAGATCCAGGCGCTTAACCACAAGCCAAACAGCTTAAACTAATATTACCAGTGTACATTTGTTGGCACGGTGTATTTGCTTTGTTTATTTTACAACATATGTCAGAAGTGTACAGGCTGTGCTGTGCTGGCCCTCTTGTTCTGTCTGGGGTCTCAGATCGTTTTACTACCTCTAAAAACATAGGCCTACTTAACATCGAAGTCATAGGAGCATATTTAAAAACGGAAGGCAAATTGTCATTTTGAAATGACTATTAATATTCTATTAGTTTGGTACTGCAATATTTACAATCTATTTTATGTCATTGTAATCTGACACAATGACACCGGGAAATATCTTCTCTTTATACTCTTTTATGATTCACAGAAGAAAGTAAGTTATTTGGAACACCATGAGCGTGCATAATGATGACAGGTCAAAATGGTCACTTTCAGTCAAAATGAGTAGATAATTATGTTAGAGGTCTCACATTTCTCACTCTTTTCTGTAACTTGAGGTGACGAAATACATCAGGGCAAAGATGAAAACTTTGAGAGCAAAAAACAGATTAGATCCATTAATTGATCTCTTTCTGTGAGGATGAATTGGTCTGTTGAAGTGCAGCAGCTCTTTCATTATTTGATCTATAGAGCACAATGGTGTCTGTACGGTCTTGAGAGCCCAGAGCAACGGTATAAAGCATACAAGATCTTTTCAATTCAACAACATTGAGTCTAACAGTCGAGAAATGGGGAGAATTAGAGAATTCACTCAACTGATTATATTATCATATACAAACCAAAACACATTGTATTTGTTTGCCAACAGTGGATGCAAACTAGAACTAAAGTAAAAAATAAAAATAAAAATCCAAAAGAGAAATCACCTGCCTCAAAGAAAGAAATGCATTTGTATGATCTCTAATTAAATTTCTATGTAATCATTTTGACAATGGGGAATGCATATTAATGTGCTTGCTTCATGATTTTTTGCATCTGTAATTGAAGTGTGATGTTAATATCGGCCCATGTTTAAATAGATTTTCATGCAATATTCATCTCACACCGCTTTTTTCTTTTAAAGGTCACATATTGTACACCTTTCTGGAGTTTTATTTTAGGTTTTGATGTCCTTAAGAATATATATTTGCGGTATAAGTACCAAAAACCATCTCAATATATTTCAATCATGACAACTCTCGGAGCATTTTAGCATGGTGATGGATATGACAATGTTAATGCATTTGGTCTTGGCGGAACAGATCTGCTACGCTGCTGCTGAATTGCTGCTGCTGTTGGTTATTGCTGTAGTTGTAGATTATTGCTGCTGCTGCAAGCAAGTACAGGAACTTGCTACTGCCAATGCATATGGCGATACGGTGCCATGAGTATTTAAGACATGCTGCTGCTGCACAAATAGCATATAAAATAACCCCGTAGCAGATCTATACAGGTGGAGCTGGGGAAGGTGGAGGGTTTCAGAGAACTCTGAAAGCGCGCTACAGGAATCTCAAGTGAATGCTAGCCAGCCATATAAATGCAAGGCAGTAAGCTCATTGGCTGCATATGCAGCATGAACCAATCAGCTTGTGCCAAGCCGTTTAACTTTCTGAATATCATCAGTTACGTTAACACCCCGTCAGAATGCGCTATCTAGAGTCATGACTGAACTATATATTTTTACAGCTACTTTCTCAGGAGCGCTGCTGAGAACAGGTCGATTTTGGCCTGTCTAATTAATATTCATGAGCCTCTCTTCTGATTGGCCTGTTGTGTTCTGAGTGACGCACACCCAGGCCAACCACAGGTAACTAGGGTCAGCGACGTCACAGCGCTAGCTGGAGGCAGCAAAACAAAGGGGAAACTGGAGGCAGCCCATTCAAACCAGCGCAGATTCGGCTACATAAGGAGCTTAAAATATTGTTGTGATGTTGGGTGCCAGAATCGACGTAATACAGCCTCAAATTAGAAATTTCATCGCATAACTGCTGCCACTGCCAGACAAAAAAACCGACGACAGCTGTGGTTAAACATGATAAAACGAGCAGACTGGACAGAAACAATTGTCAAAAATGCTTGCGTTTGCAGCGCACACTTCTTATCAGAAAAGGTTCAGTAAAGTATTGTCTTTTGTTGTTATGGG
>NW_015539915.1:958544-981767 GCF_001515605.1 Sinocyclocheilus anshuiensis
CTCCTCTCTCAGGAGCTCTGCTGAGAACAGGTCGATTTTGGCCTGTCTAATTAATATTCATGAGTCTCTCTTCTGAATTGGCCTGCCAACCACAGGTAACCAGGGTCAGCCGACGTCACGGCGCTAGCTGGAGGCAGCAAAACAAAGGAGAAACTGGAGGCGGCCCATTCAAACCAGCGCAGATTCGGCTACATAAGGAGCTTAAAATATCATCTTGTTGTGATGTTGTGTGCCAGAATCGATGTAATACAGCCTCAAATTAGAAATTTCATCGCATAACTGCTGCCACTGCCAGACAAAAAAACCGACGACAGCTGTGGTTAAACATGATAAAACGAGCAGACTGGACAGAAACAATTGTCAAAAATGCTTGCGTTTGCAGCGCACACTTCTTATCAGAAAAGGTTCAATAAAGTATTGTCTTTTGTTGTTATGGGAGCGTCTACAGATTTCTTGCCATATGTCTATGTTTCTTGCATCTCACGACTATGTCGTGTATGAAATAATGTCTGTGAAAGGAGAGTGGGACTGTGGGCAGTGCTCGGGTGGTGACTGAAGGCGGTGACTGTGTAGTTCAGATGTCAACTTTTTACGGAAGTCACAACGGTTCGTGAAAAATCACAGCTACTTTATGCAGGCTGTGTGCATTTTACTGTGGACTGACTGTTTTGAAACTTATATGGTGGTTAAATAGCCCCTAGACCTCCGTTATCTGAAAAAAGCCAGGAAATTTCAGTTTTGACAATATGAGACCTTTAAAGGTAAAAAATGGCAAATGTGCCTTAAAAAAAATCTTATTTTTAAAAGAAACATAACTGGTTTTATTCATAATAAACTATAAAGACAACAAAGTCAAGTCCAAACAAAACACCAAACACAAAACACAACAAAACAAAACAAAAACAACAAACTAGGGCTGTCAGTCGATTACAATTTTTTATCTAATTAATTACATGATGTGTCAATTAATTAATCTAATTATTTGCAAATTACATTTTGCTGTGAAAATACCCCCAAAAGTTTATTTAAAGCTATTTTTGTGTTAAATGAAAAAGTAAGTAAACATTACAAATTGTAGTTTTAGAATTAAATATTTTATTTGATTCAACATAAAATGTATTACACATAAATGTTTAGGTTACAACGGCCTAACATAAACTATGGAACATAAAAGAAGATAATTTGAGAAACATCTCAGTTTTTTTTTTCATTCATGCAATGGAAGTCATTGGTAACCAAAACATTCTTCAAAATACCTTCTTTTACGTTCCACAAAAGAAAGTAAGTCATTCAGGTTTGAGTAAATGATGACATAATTTACATATTTTTGGGTGAACTGTCCCTTTAATTTTTTTTTTGCCCCTTTTTAAATGAAATAATACTCTAAATAAGACACTAAAACTGCCAGCAGGTGGAGGTAAATGTCTTTGTGAGTCATTCATTCGATTCGTTCAAACGGCCGATTCATTTAGGAATTCAGTAAACAGCTCTCTTTATGAATGGGCCTTTGAATCATTGGTTCACACGATTCGTTCAAAATGCGGATTCATTCAGAAACTAAACAATGCTGTGCTGCTCGGAGATGCGAAACAATTCTGCTATGGCTTTAAAGGTAATATGTTCTCTGCAAAACTGAGCAAAAACATAATATTGTGTTTAAAATATAACAATATTAACTTCTTATTTATTGAACCATTGTATAAAATAAACATTTAAACTCGTGATATTCAGGACAGAAACAGCACTCGTCTGATATTGCTCTCGCTGCATGCTCGTGTGATATCGCTTATCATATATAAATATGAGACAAAAACTCATACGGGGCATTTTTTACCCCAATATCTTGCGTTTTAGGGCATAACTGCATTTATGGAGTTGTTGGCCTGCATCATATTTGTCAACAGTCACAAAAACAGACAATATTGTGTTTAAAATATAACACAGTATTAACTTCTTTACTGAACTGTTGTATAAATTCACATTTGCACTAGTTATATTCGGGAAAAGCAGCACTTGTGTGATAGGCTATTGCTCTCACTGCTCATGTGATTTTGCTTGTCATATATGATATAAATATGAGACAAAACTCATACAGGAGCATTTTTGCCCCAATATCTTGAATTTTAGGGCATAACTGCATTTATGGAGTTGTTGCCCTGCATCTTGTCAACAGTCAACTGTATTAAATGTAAGATACAGGTCTGGGGGCGGGGCCAGTGCGTTAATTGCGTTAAAATATTTTAATCAATTTGTTTTTTCATAACTAATTAATTAAGTTAACGCTTTAAACTGACAGCCCTACAACAAACACAACAAAACAAACACAAAACAACACAACAATCACAACAAAACACTAGACAAAACACCACAAAACAAAACTTCAATCACAACAAAACAAAATAACACAACAAAACACTAAACACCACAAAACATCAAACAAAACAGCAAACAAGACCCAACAAAACACTAAACAAATCAAAACACGAAACAAAACACCACAAAACTTCAATCACAACACAACAATATAACACTAAACACCACAAAACAAACTATCAAACACAACAAAACACTAAACAAAACACCAAAACAACACAACAAAACAAAACATCAAACACAAAAAACACAACAAAATGTAATTCTTAAAATTATTTAAAAATCATAAAAGAATAGATAAATAGTAAAATAAAAATGGTTGATCAATGTTTCAGTCTCATGCAACCACTTAGATGTACTTTCCTTGTTGCGGCACATTCACAAAATTTGCATTTTAATAAAACCTTCTCAAAGATGTATATAATTACGGTTGAGGCTTGATATTTCTCACTCTGTTTTGTAACTTGACAATAAATAGGTAGGGGCAAAGATGAAAGCTCTGAGAGCAAAAAGCAGCGATTTGATCCATTAATTCATCTCTTTCTGTGAGGATGAATTGCCCCGTTGAAGTGCAGCACCTCTTTCATTATTTGATCTGCAGCACAAAAGGTTGAGAGCCCAGACCAATGCTATAAAGCACCATCTCCAAACAAGATCTTTTCAGTTCACTCACATGCTTAACAGCAGAGAAATGGGGGAAATAGTAGATGCAGTGATTTGATTATGCGGCGCATGATTCAGTTCAAAACACGGGTCCTGCATAAGAGAGGTACTTCACAGAGCAATATGAGCTACAGAACAGAACAACTGCTTCTCTTTTTTCCTTCAAGGAACAGTATTAAAAATGGAAACCCTCCTTGCTTAAGAACAAAACATAAAGGGCATACATAACAGCCAGTTTCTTATTATTTCTGCAGAATCTGCAGTACATTTCACAAATTTTACAAATAATATAATGGCAATCAATTCCACATTAAGTAAATAGTATTTTTTTGTAAATTGTACTGCAGTCATCTTTGTTCTATTTGAAATATTGAAAAAAAAAACATTTTTTACAGTGTCCTCAATGTTAATGCCTGATTGTTTAACATTTTTTTTAATAAATAATATATGTTTTTTCAACATTTTTTGAACTGATCAATAGATTCAATTTTGGTCAGAGAAACCAAAAAGTACAAAACTGCTTGATAATCACCAAAATAATATTTTTAATGTGTTTATTGGACTATAATGGCACTTGAACAACACAGCACTTGTACATTTTATTTACAAAATTACTACATAATATTTCAAGAAATAAATACAGTAATTTAACAATTTAACTTTCTACAAAAACTATATATAATAAAATACACACATTTAGACAATTCACAGATTAAATTTTAGGTTAGAAACTGATCATATGAACAAAATGAGGCACACAGGTTCATAAAACCATGTATAACTACATATGCTGAGGAATAAAATACAATAACAATTCATTCTAACTGAAAAATACATGGTAAAATAATAGTAGTCAGAGCACTAATACTTTGCCAAACTCTATCCCAGCAGGAAAATCCTGAGATTATGAACTTTAAACACAGTAATTGACTATTATTCTAATAATATACACTACCATTCAAACGTTTTGGATTAGTAATAGGTTTTTTGATTGGAAATTAATACTTTTATTCTTCAAGGACATATTAAATTGATCAAAAGGTACATTAGATACATTTATAATGTTATAAATACAACAAATCAGCATATTAGAATGATTTCTGAAGGATCATGTGACACTGAAGACTGGAGTAATGATGCTGAAAATTCAGCTTTTATCACAGGAATAAGTAACATTTTAAAATAGATTCAAATAGAAAACAGTTATTTTAAACTGTAATAATATTTCACAATTTTACTGTATTAATGCAACCTTTGTGAGCCTAAGAGGCTTCTCTCAAAAATAAAAAATAAATCTTACAGACCCCAAACTTTTAAAAGGTAGTGTATATAAAGGAGACCTTCATCATTTTCACAGTTAACTGTCAAGCACTGGCTGTTTCAGTGGTGGGAGAGGCTGAGTTCACCGCATGGCTCTGTTTACTCGCTGATGTCTGCAGGACTTGCTGTCAGGCTGCTGGGTGTGTCTGCTAGCTGAGCTGATATTGACACAACGTCACTTCCAGCGGAACATGGACCTTCCTTTGATAAAGTAAGTTGAAAACCAAACCAATCACGTGAACAACAGTACAAAAGGATGTCAGTAAGCCATCTTTTGTGTATCTTGATATTTACCAATTGCTGGTATGATCTGTGTTCAGCATCCTTCTGCAGAATGAAGTCGGTCAGTAGTTTCCATGGTGGGTTTATCAGCAAGTCACTGTCCAGCAGTAGCGGCTCCTCTGAAACCTTCTGAGAATGCAACAACAAAACCCACTTGAGTTCTCTAATGCAGTCTAACCAAGCCATAGATGCTGCTAGAGTGTAGAGGAGCTCTCTGTTCCAGGATCTCTTATTGCTTTTGTCTTCAGTACAATAAGAAATAAAATGCATCCATGCAATGCATTTGTTAAAAGTTTGGAATGAATGAGATTTTTTAATGTTTTTAAAACAAGTCTCTTATACTCGCTTATGCTTTGATCAAAAATACACGATAAACAGTAAAGCTGAATTTTCATCATCATTACTCCAGTCTTCAGTGTCACATGATCCTTCAGAAATCATTCTAATATGCCGATTTGCTGCTCAAGAAACATTTCTTCTTATTATCAGTGTTGAAAACAGTTGTGCTGCTTCATATTTTTGTGGAAACCGTGATAGATTTAATTGTTCCGGATTCTTTGATGAATCGAAAGTTCAAAAGAACAGCATTTATTTGAAACAAAAATAACATTAAAAAAATGTATTTACAAACACTTTGATTAGTTTTGATCATCACAGGAATAAATTTAATTTTTAATATATTCAAATAAATAATAATTAAGTAATCACAATATTACTATTTTTACTGTATTTTTGATCAAATAAATGCAGCCTTGGTGAGCATAAGAGACTTCTTTTTAAAAGCACTTTGGACAAAAAAAGTATTTTAATAAGCCACATCAGCTCATGCACCACTAAGAAAACTTACAGACACATATGAAATGCTGCCATGGACAATTGTTAATATGAGAAAATGCATGATGTAATTCCTTTGAAATAAAAAGTTAAACTTACAGGGTTACTCACTCACTCACCAGACAGCATTCAAGCTGCTTCTGTGTGTTTCTCATCATCAGACCTCTTTTCTTATCTTTGCATCGCTTGTTCTGGAACCAGACGCGGATGACCCGAGGACTGAGGCCCGTCATTTCCACCAGCTGCTCCTTCATGAGAGCGTCCGGTCTGGGATTAGCACTGTAACAGGTCTGCAGCATGTGGAGCTGGGACTCTCTGAGCACCGTCCTCACACGTGTGGATCTCTCTGACCTCCTCTGCATCGATGACCAAGACGGTGTGGATTTGATGCCCTCTGTCAGATACATAATGAGAGGTTTTACCTCAAAGCTTTTTGCTCATTTACACACAGCAAAAATGTGGTTGAAGTAATGTCAGTTGATCTTCCAACATTGAAAAAAACATTAAATAAAATGTAATGCTAAATGGATATAAAAGGTTGATAAATTAGTGAAATCTGAATTCACAAATGCTAAAAAGTAAGACATTGAAACAACATCACTATCAATACGCAAAATCAAAACAAAATTCAACAGTGATTCCATATTGTTCATAAGTGTTATAACTTGTTCATAAACTCCACTTACCAGATGGATCAACAGTATCTTTCTGTTGGTTATCAATGAATTTGTTAAAAAGCTCATGGTGGTCTGTACAGAGCAGTTGACCGTCCTGCAGAACATACTCATCTCCAGGGACTAACGGACGATTGCAGCCCTCGCATCGAAAACACTGGACGTGATAAATATTCACTCGTGTTCGCATGACATACTCCTTGCTGATGAAGGCGTTGTGGCATTTTGCACATTTACTGGTGCATAATCTGACAGAAAATAGAAAGGAGAAAAGAGCCAAGAGACATTTTTGGAGTTGTTACAGAATGCTATGGATCACAAACATTACATTTTTTGAATGGAAGAAAATTGCACTTAAGAATACAATGTCTATTTAAAAAAAATACATGGAAATGTAATTAATTATAGTAATCATAATTCTAGGGCAAATGACTGTCAACGTAAAAAAAACAACAACAACAATAAGATACCTTATAATCTAAATCTAATGGGAAAGATAGACAGTAAAATACTGTTAAATGGGAGTGAAAAAGAAGACACATCTTACAATTTACATTCCCAGAATTCTCAGTTAAAAGCTCATACTGGTTTGGTTTTTCACTGAGATTTTTCTTCATATGTTCCATCTTATGTTGTTAAATTAATGTTTATTGTTAAAAATAAAGGTTCTTTATTGGCATCAATGGTTCCACAAAGAATGATTGAAAGTCCCATCCATGGAACTTTTTCATTCCACAAAAGGTTCTTTACAGTGGATAAAGGTTCTTTAGATTATTAAAATGTTATTCACACTAAGAAAAACCTGTTCACTGAAAGGTTCTTTTTGGGAACCAAAACTGGTTCTTCTATGGCATCGCTGTGAAAAACCTTTTGGAACCTTTATTTTTAAGAGTGTAATGATATATTTGTGAATGTCACGGTGCACCAAGTTTTTACATCAGGAAAAGCTTTGATTCATCATGTGCTTTCTCTTTACCACCTGTGGTTTTTGGTAGAGCTCGGAATATATTATAAAGGTAAAAGTGTTTGGCCCAACACTTAAACCAAACAATTAAAAAAGTTGTATTTTTGTTATTATCCCTTTCGATTTATTGTAACTTACTTCTGATAAGCAAAGCGGCACGCACCTGCTGTAGTGGTCTTTACAGAAGGTCTTGCCGTCTCTGAAGAAGCAGGTGCAGGACTCATCCAGAGACTGCTGGCACTCTGCGCACTTCAGACACTGAGCGTGCCACTCCAGATCAGGGAAAACCAGCAGGATGAAGCGATCCCGGATCTGATGCCCACAACCCACGCAGTAGGAACCCAGCTTACTTCCTTTGAGAACACACATTACATTATTTATATGTCTAATCTATCAATTGTAGTGACATTTAACGAAGATACTAATTACAGTTACTCAAGCATCTCATCTAATGCTATAACTAAGTTAAACATTTGATCAATGATAACTTACTGTTCTGGGGATCTCCCATGTCAGAATGCCGTTAGGCTATCTTTTATATTAAACACTAAAGAGAAAGAAAGACACTATTGATCTACACATTTACAGGGCCACTAATGTAAGTCTGTCTCACTCACTCAATCACTCACTCACTGAGAAGGTTCTCACTGGCAGAACACAAGATCCAGGGGGCGAGGTTGGATCCAGATCTAACTCCTCCCACCTTACATATACCTAAACCTACCCGTCTATGGTCTCCACCCCTTAGATGTGGATCCAACCCCGCCCCCTGGATCTTTGTTCTGCAGTGAGGGGCTACTGGGCACTCACTCCTCTTTATTTATTTGATGTGACGCATATTGCAGGAGCGCCAATCAGCTGCTCAGTGTTGAACTTGAGTAGCCTTCTGCAAATAATAAACATTATGACCCGCCAGCGGAATCCCCGCCCACTAACACTGCGACACACCCACTGCAGGTAATATGTGGAAAACTGATATTGCTGTATTATACATAAATAAACAAATAAATAACATAGAGAATGCTTGCTTATTTAATTATATATCAGGGTACCAAAAATGTAAACAAATATTAATAAAGATTCTGAAGAAAACTGATAAGATATAGCTAGCCCTAGGCAATAGCCTATGATGGTCCTCAATCACATCACAGACACCTATAAGCATTTTTGAATAGAATCTGAATTATGCAGCTATTGAATATCTGGTCAAGTTCGGTACACTAAAGTGTTTTAACGACGGTGTTCCTTGCAGTGATAATGACATTGCTGTATAAGCAATATGATTTTTTTATTATGTGTACATGACCTTTCCTCATGATTAATAAACACATAAAGGGCATTCATTCATTCAATTCCTTGAAATTAAATAGATTTAATGGTAAAATAAATGGTATAAATTGTATATTTTAAAACATTTATTTATGTGAGATTTTTTGTCTTATTTTCAATTGCATCTCGGTGTCATTTATTGAAATTGAATAGATTTAAATATATTTAATGGTATTTTCAGTAACATATCCATAGATTTATGACAGTAAGCACATTGTTAACCCTGTTTTGAAATTTGCTGGTATAAAAATGTGGATTTATAACATATCTGATCATATAGGCTAATGTGTGTCTAAATGATTATAGTGTATAGTAAAGACTCTCTCTCTCTCTCTTTCTCTCTCTCACACACACACACACAAACACACACACAAACACACACACACACACACACACACACACACACACACACACACACACATAAATAAGTGCAACGTTCTTGGTTTTACTATGATTCTAAAAAAATTAAAAAAATAAACAATCTTTAGCTTGTTACTAAAAAAACTTCCTGCAACGTTTAGGTTAGTTTTTGGTTAGAAAAATAACGTTTCTAGAACGTTATTATTTGGTTTCAGAGAGAGAGAGGTTTCCACCAGCTAAGGTTTCCACATAATAATTTATTTGAGAATTTATTAATTTCTATAGCTACATTTATTTACAGGAACACTGTTTCATTTATTTGAACCTAACACACAGATATCACTTTATTGAGAAAAAAAGTCAGGAGGACAGCGCGTTGTCATTTAAACCAGATTTATCCACTCTATTAATATAAATTTGTCACCCACAGAAATAGGATACGCGGGCGTTCTCACTTAAACGTTCACGTTGACGTCACATTACATGCGTCATTGCGTCATCAATGTCCGCCATATTGAATAAGGAAATAAGAGAGGAAGAGGAGGAACGTCCCGGATGCATGTAAACATCCACGTCAACAGAAAGTGTATTAATGAAACAGTTATAAGGGCACGGAAGAGCGCAAATATAGACATTATCGGCTCTGGCGGATGTATAATTAAAAGACTGTTAAACACGGTGGTGTTTTTAGGTTTGTGCAAACAATGACTTCCCTAACGCAGAGAAGCTCGGGCCTGGTGCAGAGACGGACCGAGGCCTCGCGTAACGCCGCCGCCGCGGAGAAGGAGAAAAGCCCCGGCGAGGATGAGTATGAGTCCCGCCGCGGAGTGGAGGAGGAGGACGACGACAAGGGAGACGCTAAAGAAACGCGGCTGACTTTGATGGAAGAGGTGCTGCTGCTCGGACTGAAGGATAGAGAGGTTTGCCGTGACTTCTGTGGCTTTGTTAGTCAAATGGTAGCCAGGAAGCGGCTAATAAATGAAGGACTAGATAAATCCTGTAATACGACAGAGATTAAGTGTTTTAAGAGCAGCTGGTCCTGGAGACCTTCACAATTTAGCCTTCTGTGAGGGTCCCAGTCGTGTTTTTTAGTAAAACATGGCTGAAAGGCGACTGTCTCTAGAGCTGTTTAAGTAACGTTACGTTAAGTGTTCTGTTATAGTTATAAATTGTGTAACTATTTACAACTTTCCTCTATATAACCGTTGCAAACAACTTCGCTTGTAAATGTTAGGACAGTAATTTCAAACGGTCACACAAAATGAAAGCAGTCAGGACCATAAGTGGCATTAACTTTAAAGTGGTTGCAAGTTTTAGACATTTGTTGATTTACGCAAGCATGTCATTTTTTCCATATCCACGCTAATGATAATAGCAGTATATCTTATGTGATACCTGTTGGTGTTATTCTTATAATAATAATTGATTGACATTTTTCTTGCTCAGGGTTACACATCATTCTGGAATGATTGCATATCGTCTGGACTGAGAGGGTGTATGCTTATTGAACTGGCCTTAAGAGGACGCTTGCAACTGGAGGCATCTGGAATGAGGAGGAAAAGCCTGCTAACCAGAAAGGTAGGTGTGTGTGTGTGTGTGTGATTTTTGCAGCTTGTTTTTAACACGCTTCACACTTTTTTACTCTTTAAACCCGTTTGTTCTTCAGGTGATATGTAAATCTGATGCCCCCACTGGAGATATGTTGCTAGACGAGGCATTGAAACATGTTAAAGAGACTCAGCCTCCAGAGACAGTCCAGAGCTGGATTGAGTTGTTAAGTGGTGAGTTGTGAACATACTTGATAAAACATATATGTACAAGAAGACAAGTTATTTATTTTCAAGGGAAAGTTCACAGTTCCAAACCTGTATGACTGACTGACTTCTGTGAAACACAAAGAAGATATGTTTTTTTTGTTAATGCAATGAAAATCATTAGTGTCCAGTGTTGTTTTACACCCTGCTGACTTTTTTTGTTTTGACCAAAAACTTTTGAAACATTCAGAATATCAACTTTTTGTGTCATGCAGGAAGTCGTAAAGGTTTGGAACTTGAACGATGACAGAACTTTAATTTTTGCACTTAAAAACTTTCTTTTTAAGTACATGAAACTAGGGTTGGGTACCCAAACCCGGTACCAATATGGCACCGGTACCTATGTAACCGGTATGTACTAGAACCGAATCCGAACGCAGATTTCGGTGCCTCATTTCGCAGTCGAGTGTTTATTGTCTTTGTTTTATCATTCAAAACCTTTATATGTTCTGTTTACTCAGTTAACTTGCAGCTATAATAGCAATGCCTTTGTCCATATAAGGGATTTCCTGAGTTTTGCTACTTCTATGTCTGGATATGTGGATTTTCTGTGTGAGGGCGCCCTCTGGAGTCCAGTATGAATGAAACAGATATCACGTGTTTATAGTGCTAATGGCCAATTCATCATTTTTTGGGGAATTTTTATTTTTTTAATAAGTATCGATTTGGCACCGGTATCGAAAAAAACTAACAAACGATACCCAACCCTACATGAAACATTGTTCGCAACCCATTCTACTTCTGGGATGTGATGCTTTTTAGAGTGAAATGGAATTTTGATAGAATAAACAGCTATTGGGGTTTTAGTAAAGTGTTCATTAAAGCTTTATAGGCCATGAACCCAAACCGACCAGCTACAAGGTGAATCACATTACGAACACTGATTTGAAGCAAAGTATTTAAAAATCTGTAAAGACAAATGTAAAAGCCTTTGTTCTTAATGGCTTTCTGTGTTTCTTTATGCTTTAGAACTACAAATCCCATGAATCATTGCGAATGACATAATACAATTCAAAACAATGGAGAAATATGAAACTATTCATTTAAAGGGGACATAACACACACAGTTTCAGCCAATCTCATGTTAAAGGGATAGTTCTCCCAAAAATGAAAATTCTGTCATTAATTACTCACCCTCATATCGTTCCAAACCCGTAAGGCCTTCGTTCATCTTCGGAACACAAATTAAGATATTTTTAATGGAATCTGAGAGATCTCTGACCCTTAATAGACAGCAAAGAAAACAATAATAACATAATTTATTCAGCAGTTCTTCTCCCTGAGTTACCTTCCGCCATTTTGGGGAGTACCCCAGAACGTAATCAATGTAATGAGCATTGTTTATGTTCAGCATGCGCGTGCTTTCGCTGAACGTAATCAGCTTTGTTTACGTTCAGTAGACAGCGCGTGCATGCTGAACGTAAAAAAAATATAAATATCTTAATTTGTGTTCCGAAGATGAACGAAGGTCTTACGGGTTTGGGTTAATGCTTCTCTCTGAAAACAGTTTGGAGGAGGCATCGTGGACGGAGGTAAAAAGTCACGAGCACCCGAAGCTTTTGCATAGCGATCATCTGCAAGCTGTGACATGGATATAAATAAAACGGGGACAAAAACTTTATTGACTTAACTTTTATTTAATTTGTTTATAAAACTTTCGTCACCGAAATGCCGAGAACAAACAGCATCCACTGTTCCCTTAATGCTGGGTTCTTTGGAAAGCTGAACAAGGTTATCTTTCTCTCACAGCCAAGAAAACACTTTTTTGGTGACTGTTGATTTCGTGGTCTAAAAAAAAAGACAAATCCTTCTCGAGTAAGCCCTGTGTAGCGCTGCCGATGACTTCAGTAGTCCGAATGAAGCACTCTGATGGGTGTGCTCTTGCTCTCGCTCTGGTTGACCTGTGCTCGCGCCAGGGCCATACTCAAAAAAAAAAAAAAAAAAAAAACCTTTTTGAAACTTATATTACGAACCCTGAAGGGAGCTGATGCAGCTGCAAAGGAGGCTTGTAATCAGGAAGTAAACAAATGTCAAATTCCTCCTTCAGAGATCAGACCTATTATTAATCGTTATATATTAAATAAGTGGCAAGAAGAATGAGATACATGTACAAATAATAAATTACATGAAATACATCTGAAATACATTTGTAATCTCTTTTAAAACTACATTTGATCAAGTGGTATTTACCAGATGTCGCATAGGTCATACAAGACTGACTCAATGCATTTTTGCTTAAAGGTGAAGACCCTACTCAATGCATGTTCTGCAGGATTCCCCTTTCTGTCAAACATATTTTATTGGACTGTCCAGCTTTTAATGTATGTAGAAAACTTTTATGAAGTGAACTCAAAGAGTTATTTAGTATAATTTTGGCAGAAAAACATTTAGAATTTTTATCATATGTTAATGTAAAAAATCTTGTGTAATATAACTTGTTTGTTTGCTGATTTTTATTGTATTTTGTTATACTTGTATTTTTTAAATCGTTTTTGCCATGAAAATAGCCTTAGATGCTGACATGGCATTAAATAAATATATACTATACGAACCCTGAAGGAAGTGTATTTTGTACAGAAATACTCTGTCATACGTCCAACTTGTTTTTTGAAACTTTGGCCATGTTTAGCATGAGAATCCAACTCTTTAACAGTGAAAATAAGTCAGGATGCATGAAATAGCATTATACCTCCCCTTTAAAGTTGTTGACTGTATCTATAAATAAGAATACATACATAAATACTATTCGAGGCTGTCTCAATTACATCATTTGCAGTGCTTCATGGATTGGACATTCCTTGCAAGCTCTTATGGAGCAATTTGATCACTCCAACACTGATTGGTGGGATTTTCTATACAGAATCACAAGTAATAGTTTTTCACCACAAATTGTGCTGTTGAACATGATTATTTTAAAAAAATAAGTTGAAATAATGTGGGCTGATGGCTTCAACGAAAACATAGATGAACAACCTCATAGCTCAAAATAGGCTTGCCTATTTTAGGTTTATAAGTTATTGTTAAAACTCAATTCCCCTACGGAGAAAATGAATGGAGTTTTTATTCCCGGAACACGACTGTTGCACTTCATTGGTTCAAATGGTGGAAGTGCCTGAAAAATAGGAGGAATTTGTGGCGTCGCTCAAAATGAAAGGTTGCCTCAAAGTGATTTTGATGTCATGTAGACTTTGTTTTTTTTTTGTTGCAAATAAGATTTGTTGTATAAGACAATATTGACATATAAGATATTATTGGTTAGTCCAGTTGTTCTAGTCATTTCAAGAGCCATTTTTACATTCTGTAGGTGAAACCTGGAATCCGTTGAAGCTGCATTACCAGTTACGAAACGTGAGAGAGCGCTTGGCTAAGAACTTGGTGGAGAAGGGCGTCCTCACCACAGAGAAGCAAAACTTCCTGCTTTTTGACATGACCACCCACCCGCTCACCAACAACACCATCAAGCAGCGGCTGGTGCGCAAGGTCCAGGAGGCCGTCCTGGAGAAATGGGTCAACGATCCCCAACGGATGGATAAGCGTGCACTGGCGCTGCTGTTCCTGGCACATTCCTCTGATGTTCTAGAGAACGCCTTCTCTCCTCTGCTGGACGACCAGTATGATCTGGCCATGAAGAGGGTGCGGATGCTTCTGGATCTCGAGCCCGAGGCTGAAGCTGCCAAGTCGGGCGCCAACGAGCTGCTGTGGGCGGTGGTGGCCACTTTCACCAAATGAACCTCCAGAGTAGACAGAAAGGGACTCAACTTTGTGATCATGGCATTGGACTCAGACCGCTGGCCCCAAGCTTGGTTGATTCAGACTAATATTGGTGATGGTGATGATGGAAATACAAATTTTGAAGGAGATGATGCTGATGATGACGATACTTGGAAAGGGAATGGCTTTGTCTCATTGTCACAGTTTTGTCTCTGACCTTCATAAAGGTGTTGCCCTGTCTACTTCAAATGGCCAATAGTTGCTACATGATTGCAATTCACTGTGAGGCTTCTTGTAGTTCATGCACTTAGATCATAAAGTTCACGCAAGAACAAAAATGAGCGCATTGAAGGAGGTGGTTTGTAAAGGGTCTGTACTTTAATAGGCCATGACTCTAAGCTTAATCCAGATCATGGTATAATTCTACAGTTATCTCAAACTCCATGTATCTTTGAATAAGGAGCCACTTCTTCCGAACACACAGGCTTGATGATCCTTGTTGTGGTTACATGAAAAGGTCCTGTTTCGGTTGTATTTGCATAATCCGCAGGAAATGTTCTATTAAATTCTGCTACCTGAAATGGGTCTCGAGTTGAAAGAAAATAAACCATTTCACATTTCAAAAGGCTGGAAAGCAAGCATCGGTTTTTCTTCAATACTTTAAAGATACATGACCCTGCTTCCTTGCAAGTCTTCTTTCCAGAAATGCTCGAAGAATAAAATGTTCTAATGTGTGCTAATATTTTTGTTTTTTTGCTTGCCGATTCACATCAGCCTGTGTATGAACTGACTATAACTTGATAGGGATTGTTATATTACTCTCAGCCTTTTTGTTCTTTGTTCGGCTGATCAAATCTGGTTCATCTCTCCCATACAAGATCCACAGTTCATTCTGACAACGAATGGCTCCAGTTTTGTACTCCAATACACAACAAACAGGTCAAGGAAGCATTAAGTTCACGAATACACCTTAAATCAAACGTCTGGGTTTAAGTTGCCTCACAACTTCATTCATTTCATGCAAAAGGCCAGTCAAACGCTAGCATAGCCCCAACTTTAGAAAGGCTTTCACTCCCGAGGCCTTTTCATAGTGATCACTGCATTGCTGTAGCTGTCTCGTCACATATATATGGGTTTCTTCATGTCATAATCTCTCCTCTCACTGTATTTCCAATTTTTATACTGCGTTTTTAATCATTTTTATTTTGTTCCTTCCTTTAGCCATTTTTGCACAGTATTTCAGAGTCGTTTGTCCTGTTTTTGGTTGTCTCTTGTTCTGAAAGAGGACAGGTAAAGCACGGGATATGGATATGCCCTTCCTGTGTAAGCAAGCAGGTGTTTGACATGATTATTTACTGTTAGTAAACAATAATTAATGACTTGTAAAAGTAGAGATGGTGTGAAATGGATGCCCTGATTTGTACATCTGCTTTTTATCATATAATAAAGGAATATCTTTTAAGTGCCTGGAAGGTATATGAATATTAGATGTCCTCCTCCTTTGTGTATCACAGGTCTTTTCTTGTAGATTTTTAGTTTTCAATGCTGTGACTTGGAATGAAGTCAATGCTCTTTTGGTGTACTGAGAACATGGTGTAAATGTGGCATGATTAGGAATGCATACCTGAGTAAATGGACCATAACCTCAAGACTGCTTATGCTACAGGTAAAATTGTACATTTTTTTTTCTCCGAACACGTCATATATGAGCAGTTCAGATAAGATTGAACAGCAAGTTCACCTGTTCATTAAAATGAGTTGATTGTTGATTCAGAAATCGCTCTGATGGATTCAGTTCAGTGAAGTATTATGATGAGCTCTTGTCCTCTTGTGAAGTTCGTATTATTACAACGTCAGGTGTGTTCAAGATGGTGAGGTACCTTTTCTACAAACAATTTGGCGTTTTTTTTAGATGGTCCTCACTGCAGAACACAAGATCCAGGGGGTGTGGTTGGATCCAGATCCAAGGGGTGGAGATGGGTGGGTTTAGGGATCGGGGTGGAGACGGGTAGGTTTAGGTATATGTAAGGTGGGAGGAGTTGGATCTGGATCCAACCACACCCCCTGGATCTTGTGTTCTGCAGTGAGGGGCTACTGGGTTTTTTTAACTCTACTTCTACAAACCAACAAGAAACAAAAATGCACGTCAGGTATGTATTTGCTTTATAAAATATTCATGAAGCTGCTTTAAATTGAAAAATCTATCGTAATCGTACTTTAGGTCTACTATCATATTTTGTACACGCAACTAGTTTTATTATAAATGGAAAAAAAATCATTAATTTCAACATATTTACCATCAATACAAACACTGAAGTGGTTGCGCTCAAGGTTTTTGACTCACTGAACAGAACCGGTTAAGTTTATTAGTCTATACGCTGGTTGCGCTGTTCTTGATTTACTGAATAAAACTGAATGAAAAAAAACTGCTCATAGGTGTTGTTTGTTTAAGAGTCAGACTGGCTGTGTTTTACTTTCTAATAAATCAAAAAATGAAGGGACAAATCACACACATGCAACTTGCAAGCAGTTTATTTTGTAGTCTTGATTATATTTAATTAGTTTCAGAAAACACCATGAACATTAGTCAGAAAGTTTTAAACATTTCAATTGCTTTGACAGTAAATTGAGTTATACAGTAGGAACATTTACATTGTGATCACTTAAAAAGTGTTGCCTATAAGTATTATAGATTTACACATCATAAATAGCCTATATATCACCTGGACAATTTGTGCCCCAAACTTTACATTTAAATATAATAATTTAAATGGCTTATAAAAATTGATACTTCTTTCAAATAGGCAGCTCCTTAACATAGGCCTACATAATTTGCACATTGGGGATAATTCAACAAAAAATAATTTAAATGCAACTGCAGGTCCTCAGAAAACAATTAATAAATAAAGAACGGTCCCTAAATAGAATTTGGACAAGTCACTGTTTAAATAAATTTCACCGCATTACTTATGAAATATCATAAAGTGCCACTTGCAAACAACATATTCAAAGTTGTTTTGAGTTTTTTCTAAAAAAATTAAAAAAAAACACACATTACATATATTTTGAACCTAAATTGGTCTCCAGGTCATTTTTTTTTAGCTAAATGGGGTCAAGTTTCCACGTCTGAAACTGAAATGGGTTGCAATTTATTAGGCTAGGCCAGGGCTGCCCAAACTCGGTCCTGGAGGGCCGGTGTCCTGCAGAGTTTAGCTCAAACTTGCCTCAACACACCTGCCTTTAAGTTTCTAGTATGCCTAGTAAGAGCTTGATTAGCTGGTTCAGGTGTGTTTAATTGGGGTTGGAGCTAAACTCTTCAGGACACCGGCCCTCCAGGACCGAGTTTGGACACCCCTGGGCTAGGCCTGTATGTTACACAAACAAATATCCATAAGTAGGCTACAAAACAGGGCATCTATTTCACAGCATCTCTACTTTTACAGTCTTATAATAAGCAGAAGTCCATTTGTAAAGATCTCCACCATTCGACTTCATGAATGAAAACTCTTCCTGCTGACAAACAGTTCAAACCCCCTCAGAGAAACCGACCAGAGATAAATATGGCTCAGAAGAGCCCAGAAATGATCCACGGTGTTTCTAAGTCCACAAGGACCATCGTATCCACGTCTTCATCTTGGAAGGCCATATTCCTGTTCAACTTTTTTGTTGTTGTTGTTGTTGTTTTTGGAAGACGACGCACCTCGTCTTCGGATATGAATCCTCTTGAGATGTTGAGTCCACGTTGGTTCAGTATTCACAGATTCCTTCCCAAACGCTGTCTTTTTCAGCTTTTCCCGTCCGTCTGTTGTTTCTGGAGTGTTGTTATGAGCTCCAGCAACCTGTATTTCCAGCTGAGCAGATCTCCGACTCTGCGCAGCTCCTGAGCGCACTCGACAACAGCGGCTTGCTCTGTACGAGGAAGAAATCGAAAGTAAGTTAGTTTATTCACCCGGATCATTTTACAAAATGTATTTAAACAGATTAGTCCGTTTGTTTCACCTTTCTTCGCCATCTCAGATCGTAGAGAGTTGAAACGTTCCAAAAGTGTGTTCCTAGTATGACTTCACAAGCGCCAGCTCTGGACTGCGACGAACGCTCTTCTCTGGAGTATAGTTCTAGTCAGAAGCTGCAGTTAAATAGAGTGACGCAATAAACAACGTGACTATCTGAGAATTCCCGTCCACGTCACGCTTGATGATGTTTTGTTTACCTGTCCGGTTCATCTGATCAACTGACCACCTTTACTTACGTAAGCAGTACAGTTTGCACACTGTGAGAACGATAACAGCACAAATATAACACCATATAGCAAGGCTATTTATCTTGTAATAGGCCTATGGGGGAAGATGCCCCTTAAGAACAGTGTGTATTTATTTTTGTGTTATTAATTGAAATAGAGATAAATTATATCACAAAATGTTTGTTTTTTTAACTAAATAGTTAAAATTATTATTATTATAATTATTATTATAATTAAAATTATTAGAATTATTAATTGCCCCCACCTGGGGCAAGAAACCTCTCAGCTAAAGTTTTACAAAATGCTAAATTAACTTTTTATATAATTTATATACTAATATATATAATAATATTTCAATATTTTGTAAAATGTCTTTAATGTAAAATATTACATTTTTTTGTTAATTTCCATTAACTAAACTGAATAACAAACGACAGACAAAGCATCTTAAAGGTAAATGTATTCTGTGACTTATACAGAGGCATATTAATATAGGCCTACATATTTAATTGGCCATATTTTAATTAAGTAGCCTGTATGTCATAACAGCAACTCTGTGAATTCAAACGGAAGGATTTCACTCAATTAGCCTGTATATGGATAGCAAAGACATCTGAACTGTACATCTAGGAATTACTGATGGAATTATCTTTTTACTTCAAATTGAAAACAACAATTTTGATGCACAAATAGAAACATTAATGATGTGTCCACAAATCCATTATGAACAAACAGACACACAGAAACTTTGATATGTTGCATAATACAATATCAGATCATTATTTTCCAGTGACACAAAGGTCAATGAACCTCAAAACTGCCATTCATTGAATCTGTTAAGAAGAGATTTTGTGATATGGGTCGAGAAAAATTAAGGTGTGGGCTATCACAAGTTCTAACTCTACGTTCATTTTATTGATTAATCTGTCTTTCAAATTCCCTAACATCATTGTGGTTTTGTTCATAATGGAGTTTCCAGCCTCATCAGGTGATCAAATATACAAATTCAATGACAAGAAAACATTGCTTTTCCTGTAACCCTCTTATAGTTTCACTTGTTCAGACATGCCTCCAGCATTGCAACTCATTGTTCAGACAGACGGAAGTGTCTCTTGTTATTGAGGTGAGCTGTTATTTGCATGATCTAAACTAATGTTTTTCTAAGAAAAAGAAGCTAACAAACAATCCACTGTGTTCATTTAGTAATGTGACGGACGGTGTGTATGTTGTTGTTCAAAGAGATTGCTATGTCATTATCACATGTGCAGATAACATTTAGCCTACGTTTGGAAGAATGTGAGAATCATAAAAACTATGTTTATTGCTTAAAATGTTTATTATGACTTAGGCTACAAATTACCTAATAGTGGTGAACAAAATATTAACTACAATTTAGGCCAGAGGATTTATTTTCATTAATTTTCTTAAATAAAAATAAAACTAGAAATAATAATGCATTCTTTTGTCTATGTACACATTACTAAATCAATACAAAATGAATAACCTGAACACAAGATTGATATAAAACTAATGGTCAGCACAATTATTTCGTGTAGTTCCGGACTCCTCCACTGGGCGGGGGGAAGCACAGAGGAATTATTATTGCTCAATAGAGGAAACTCTTATGATGACAAATTAAAAATCACTTTGTTGGCTATAATTTCAACAGAAAACCTATTCCAGCATCATCTTTTAAATGGATGCAGTTATACAGTAACTGTCATTTGGTTTGGTCTTTCCCCACAAATATCTATTAACAAACAAGATAAAAGAAAATAATATACCCTTGTAATATATGTGACCCTGGACCGCAAAACCAGTCATAAGGGTCAGTTTTTCAAAATTGAGATTTATACATCATCTCAAAGCCGAATAACAAACTTTCCGTTGATGTATGGTTTGTTATGATAGGACCATATTTGGCCGAGATACAACTATTTGAAAATCTGGAATCTGAGGGTGCAAACAAATAAAAATATTGAGAAAATTGCCTTTCAAAAAAGTTTTCAAAAATGTAGTTTTAATATATTTACGGTAGGCAAAAAATATCTTCATAGAACATCTTTAATTTCCTAATGCATTCATTTTTGGCATAAAAGAAAAATCGATAATTTGAACCCATACAATGTATTGTTGGCTATTGCAACAAATATACCTGTGCTACTTATGACTGGTTTTGTGGTCCAGGGTCACATATAATAAATATACCCTTGTCACGTAGGCCTTTAAAATTTACCCATGTAATAGCACACTTAATAAGTATATTTAAAAATATTGAGGGGAAAAAAGCTCTTTCTGTGACAGAAGAGACAATTGTACATCTGTTTTGTGAATGTGTTTGTATGAAAGCTTTTAGGAAAAAACATCTATGCTTAAACACATTTAATATTTTTCTTTATATTCTCGAGTACATTGTTTATGTATTGTGTATGCATTTTTAATTCATGAATACAAATTTTGGGGTAAGGATCCATTACTGTTAATCTTTCTAAAAATATAATTCCTATATTTTGTCTTTGATGGGCATAAAACAAATCTTTGAAAAGTCAAGCATTACATTCAGTTCTTAAACTTATATAGGCCTAAATGTTTCTTTTTGCTGGCTTTTGGTTTTTATTTTATTACTGTTTTGATTACATATGTCATTGTTCTATAGACTACTTGTATGAAGGTCACTTAAGTTGTTTGGCATGAATAAATACAAAAACATAAATTTTTACTTATATCCTCATGGATCCAGGAAGAGTAGGGATCGACCAAAAAAAAAAAAAATTCATAATAATAAGACACATGCTGGGGAAAACGTTTAAAGTAGTAGAAAAGTAGACTATACTTCCTGCAGGTCAACAGCTTCACTGCCATAAAAGCCACACGTGTTTAAATTGTAGGTTGACCCGCAGGTGGCGCTGTTTCCCAACATATAAACTCAGTCAAACTCAATCCTTTAAAGGGGTCATATGATGTGATTTCAATTTTTCCTTTCTCTTTGGAGTGTTACAAGCTCTTGGTGCATAAAGAAGATCTGTAAAGTTGCAAAGACTAAAGTCTCAAATCCAAAGAGATAACCTTAAACCGCATAAACACATTGCAGTACACCAAATACACAAAATAGTGTTTTATTTTTTATTTTTATTTATCTTTTTAGCAACATCATATGACCCCTTTAAGTGGTGAGTTTTCGTAAACTCGTAAATAATATTTAATCTGAATCTGGACAATACGGTATATTGATATTTGATTTGCAATTTAGACAGGCTTATTATATTACCTGCGTTAATTTAACAACTCTGCTGGGAAATCACGTTTAAAGGGATAATTCACCAACAATGACAAATCTGTCGTTTACTCTCTCTCATGTCGAATAATGCTGAGGTCCAAACAACACTGGACACATTTACTTTCATTCTATGGTGTTTGTGCCTCGTGCCTTGTGCTGCTTTATATATTTTTTTACATTTTACCTTATTTGTATAATTGTATAGTTGTATTTTATATTTTATATTTAAATCTGTATCTATCTGTATTTATGTTCTACTGTTAGTGTTATCTGTATGCACCAAGGGTCTGAGAGTAACGCAATTTCAATTCTCTGTGTGTATGTGCTGTACATGTGGAAGAATTGACAATAAAGCAGACTTGACTATGGTCAAGACATCTTTCAAAACACATTCTGTTTTGTGAAAATGCTAGTAGCCTAAATGATGACAACATTTTCTAGCTGCTAGCCTACAAATTGGTAGCTATATCATCCTGAACCAGAAACAATAGCTAGTATTTAGAAATGGTAGCTCATTAGTACTATATTTTGGTCCAGCAAATAGGCCTATATCCAGCTTACCAACTAAACCATGTTCCAAAAGCAGTTACCAGTTTATAAACTGGACTTTTCACAAGGGGGTGTAATTGGTACCTCTGGATTAGACTGAGACACAAGTCAGTGCTGAAATGTAGAGAAAAGAGGCATTCACATCTAAATTAAGCAGTTGTTCTTTAGTGCACTGATATAATGATGCATGTTGCTAGTTTTGACACCAGATGATGGTTCTTACACCTGTCTGGAAGTGTGTGTGTGTGTGTGTGTGTGTGTGTGTGTGTGTGTGGCAGTGTGTGGCAGTGTGTGTGTGTGGCATCTCGTTATTTTTGCAGACAAGAGATGTTTTACACCAACAGTATCCAACTGTTGAAAGTAGCAAAAGAACATTTTAGAGCATTTCATTGCTTTCTAAGTGCACTCTGCATCTGGATGCTTTCATATGACCTTTGACAAAATGTTGATTGCCATTGTTTTCAAAGTGTGTCATTATGAGGGTTTACAGTCAGGGACTATTACGTTCTTGTTTCAAAGAACATGTCTGATACCATTTGCATTGTATTTGATAGATAGAGTTAGACTGTTCATCTCTCTCGGTCCTTTAGTACAGGGTTTGTCAATCTTTCTAACCCAGCGACTCTCAGCCAGCACTAATTTTGATAGGAAAGGATGACGAATACGAAAAAACACATATGAAAATTTCGGCCTCAGTGTGCAAGGACCTTAATGATGGTTTTATGCTCTATTAAGTCAACAGCAGCAGCAAAAGTTGTACAGTGGGTACGGAAAGTATTCAGACCCCCTTAAATTTTTCACTCTTTGTTATATTGCAGCCATTTGCTAAAATC